>NC_090028.1:5892098-6119598 GCF_037176765.1 Anolis sagrei | reverse complement strand
ATTATTATTATCTATTTATGGAGCACAATATAGTCAAAGACATCTGTAAAAGTGCATATTAAAACATTATTATTATTATTATTATTATTATTATTATTATTTGGGCTGAGATGGGGTGAATATCTGAAATTATTATTATCTATTTATGGAGCACAACATAGTCAAAGACATCTGTAAAAGTGCATATTAAAACATTATTATTATTATTATTATTATTATTATTATTATTTAGGCTGAGATGGGGTGAATATCTGAAATTATTATTATCTATTTATGGAGCACACCATAGTCAAAGACATCTGTAAAAGTGCATATTAAAACATTATTATTATTATTATTATTATTATTATTATTATTATTTAGGCTGAGATGGAGTGAATATCTGAAATTATTATTATCTATTTATGGAGCCCAACATAGTCAAAGACATCTGTAAAAGTGCATATTGAAACATTATTATTATTATTATTATTATTATTATCATTTAGGCTGAGATGGGGTGAATATCTGAAATTATTATTATCTATTTATGGAGCACAACATAGTCAAATACATCTATAAAAGTGCATATTAAAACATTATTATTATTATTATTATTATTATTATTATTATTTAGGCTGAGATGGAGTGAATATTTGAAATTATTATTATCTATTTATGGATCACAACATAGTCAAAGACATCTATAAAAGTACATATTAAAACATTATTATTATTATTATTATTATTTAGGTTGAGATGGAGTGAATATCTGAAATTATTATTATCTATTTATGGAGCACACCATAGTCAAAGACATCTATAAAAGTGCATATTAAACCATTATTATTATTATTATTATTATTATTATTATTATTTAGGTTGAGATGGAGTGAATATCTGAAATTATTATTATCTATTTATGGAGCACACCATAGTCAAAGACATCTATAAAAGTGCATATTAAACCATTATTATTATTATTATTATTATTATTATTATTATTATTTAGGTTGAGATGGAGTGAATATCTGAAATTATTATTATCTATTTATGGAGCACAACATAGTCAAAGACCTCTATAAAAGTGCATATTAAACATTATTATTATTATTATTATTATTATTATTATTATTATTATTTAGGCTGAGATGGGGTGAATATCTGAAATGATTATTATCTATTTATGGAGCACACCATAGTCAAAGACATCTATAAAAGTGCATATTAAACATTATTATTATTATTATTATTATTATTATTATTATTTAGGCTGAGATGGGGTGAATATCTGAAATTATTATTATCTATTTATGGAGCACAACATAGTCAAAGACATCTGTAAAAGTGCATATTAAAACATTATTATTATTATTATTATTATTATTATTATTATTTAGGCTGAGATGGGGTGAATATCTGAAATGATTATTATCTATTTATGGAGCACAACATAGTCAAAGACATCTATAAAAGTACATATTAAACCATTATTATTATTATTATTATTATTTAGGCTGAGATGGGGTGAATATCTGAAATTATTATTATCTATTTATGGAGCACACCATTGTCAAAGACATCTATAAAAGTACATATTAAAACATTATTATTATTATTATTATTATTTAGGCCGAGATGGGGTGAATATCTGAAATTATTATTATCTATTTATGGAGCACAACATAGTCAAAGACATCTGTAAAAGTGCATATTAAAACATTATTATTATTATTATTAATTATTATTATTATTATTATTATTATTATTATTATTATTTAGGCTGAGATGGGGTGAATATCTGAAATTATTATTATCTATTTATGGAGCCCAACATAGTCAAAGACATCTATAAAAGTGCATATTAAAACATTATTATTATTAATAATAATATTATTATTAATAATAATATTAATATTATTGTCTTAAAAGCATATATGAAAACATACACACATATATTGTTATTTCTCCTGCAATTTTAACTTTGGGGGGAGGTTGATGCCAGGTAGGGTTTCTGTACGATGTTTTCTCCCTTCTAAGAGTGTGACTATTGTGAAGATATCAGACTTTTTCATTGTTTCCTTGGGCTTTCCTAGGACTGGAGCCATCACTCACCTCTTTGATGGACAGCAAGGGGCTCTACCTGTTTGAAATCAAAGATCCCGAGATCGTAACCCAAAAGGTAAGTCATAGAAAGTTGTTGTTGTTGTTGTTGCTGCCATGCAAAGCTGGAACCCAAGTTGGGACAGAAATAATAATGACACTAATAATAATAACAATAACAATGATACTACTAATAATAATAATAAAAATAATGGCACTGATAATAATGACACTAATGGCACTAATAATAATTACAATAGTGACAGTAATAATAATAATAATAATAATAATACCAATGACAATAGTAATAATAATGACACTAATAATAATAATAATAATAACAATGATACTACCACTAATAATAAAAATAATGGCACTAATAATAATGACAATAATAATAATAATAATAATACCAATGACAATAGTAATAATAATGACACTTATAATAATGACACTAATGGCACTAATAATAATAACAATAATGACAATAATAATAATAATAATAATAATACCAATGAAAATAGTAATAATAATTGCCGTAAGAGTGATGGCACTAATAATAATGACACTAATGGCACTAATAATAATAACAATAATGACAGTAATAATAATAATAATAATAATGATATCAATGACAATAGTAATAATAATAGCAGTAACAATAATGACACTAATAATAATGGCACTAATAATGGCACTAATGGCACTAATAATAATAAAAATAATGACAGTATTAATAATGATACCAATGAGAATAGTAATAAAAATGACATTTATAATAATGGCACTAATAATAATAAAAACAATGGCACTACTACTACTAATAAAAATAATGGCACTAATAATAATGACACTAATGGCACTAATAATAACAATAATGACAGTTATAATAATGATGCCAATGACAATAGTAATAATAATGACACTAATAATAATAATAATAACAACAACAACAACAATGATACTACTACTAATAATAAAAATAATGGCACTAATAATAATGACACTAATGGCACTAATAATACCAATAATGACAGTAATAATAATACCAATAATAATAATAATAATAATAATACCAAGTAATAATAATATCCTGAGGAGTGAGGTTGAATGGGCCTTAAGAAGCATTGCTAACAACAAGGCAGCAGGAGACGACGGGATCCCAGCTGAACTGTTTAAAATCTTAAAAGATGATGCTGTCAAGGTGATGCATGCCATTTGCCAGCAAATATGGAAAACACAAGAATGGCCATCAGACTGGAAAAAATCCACTTATATCCCCATACCAAAAAAGGGAAATGCGAAAGACTGCGCCAACTTCCGTACAGTTGCCCTTATTTCTCATGCCAGTAAGGTAATGCTCAAGATCCTGCAAGGAAGACTCCAGCAAGACATGGAGCGAGAGTTGCCAGATGTTCAAGCTGGGTTTAGAAAAGGTAGAGGAAGCAGAGACCAGATTGCCAATATCCGGATGCTGGAGAATGGAGGAAGGCAGGGAGTGTCAAAAAAACATCTCTTTCTGCTTCATTGACTACTCTAAAGCCTTTGACTGTGTGGATCATAATAAATGGTGGCAAGTCCTTGGTGGGATGGGCATCCCAAGCCCCCTTCCCTCTCTCCTGAGGAATCTGTACAAGGACCAAGGAGCAACAGTCAGAACTGACCACGGAACAGGAGACTGGTTCAAGATTGGGAAAGGCGTCCGGCAAGGCTGCATCCTCTCACCCAATCTTTTTAACTTGTATGCAGAACACATCATGCGATGTGCGGGGCTTGAGGAATGCAAAGCTGGGGTGAAAATGGCTGGAAGAAACATTAACAACCTCAGATATGCAGATGACACCACTCTGATGGCCGAAAGCGAGGAGGAGCTGAGGAGCCTTCTAATCAAGGTGAAAGAAGAAAGCGCAAAAGCCGGGTTGCAGCTAAACGTCAAAAAAACCAAGATTATGGCAACAAGAATGATTGACAACTGGAAAATAGAGGGAGAAACCGTGGAGGCCATGACAGACTTTGTATTTCTAGGTGCAAAGATTACTGCAGACGCAGACTGTGGCCAGGAAATCAGAAGACGCTTCCTTCTTGGGAGGAGAGCAATGTCCAGTCTCGATAAAATAGTGAAGAGTAGAGACATCAGACTGGCAACAAAGATCCATTGCCTAGTCAAAGCCATGGTATTCCCTGTAGTCACCTACGGATGTGAGAGCTGGACCTTAGGGAAGGCTGAGCGAAGGAAGATGGATGCTTTTGAGCTGTGGTGTTGGAGGAAAGTGCTGAGAGTGCCTTGGACTGCGAGAAGATCCAACCAGTCCATCCTCCAGGAAAGAAAGCCTGGCTGCTCACTGGAGGGAAAGATACTAGAGACAAAGTTGAAGTACTTTGGCCACATCATGAGGAGACAGGAAAGCCTAGAGAAGGGAATGATGCTGGGGAAAGTGGAAGGTAAAAGGAAGAGGGGCCGACCAAGGGCAAGATGGATGGATGGCATCCTTGAAGTGACTGGACTGACCTTGAGGGAGCTGGGGGTGGTGACGGCCGACAGGAAGCTCTGGCCTGGGCTGGTCCATGAGGTCACGAAGAGTCGGAGACGACTGAACGAATGAACAACAATAATACCAATGACAATAGTAATAATAATGACACTAATAATAATAATAACAACAACAATGATACTACTACTAATAAGAAATATAAAGGCACTAATAATAATGACACTAATGGCACTAATAATAATAACAATAATGACAGTAATAATAATAATGATATCAATGACCATACTAATAATAATGACACTAATAATAATGGCACTAATAATAATGACAGTAATAATAATAGTAATACCAATGACAATAGTAATAATAGCAGTAATAATAATGATACTAATAATAATGACACTAATGGCACTAATAATAACAACAATAATGGCAATAATAATAACACTGATATCAATGACAATAGTAATAATAATAGCAGTAATAACAATGACACTAATAATAATGTCACTAATAATAATAACAATAATGACAGTAATAATAATGATACCAATGACAATAGTAATAATAATAGCAGTAATAATGGCACTAATAATATTAACAATAATGACAGTAATAATAATAATAATAATAATAATAATAATAATAGTGATACCAATGACAATAGTAATAATAATGGCACTAACAATAATAATAACAATAATGGCAGTAATAATAATAATAATAATGATACCAATGACAATATTAATAACAGCAGTAATAATAATGATACTAATAATAATGACACTAATGTTAATAGTAATAATAATAATGTCAATAATAATAATAATAATAATAATAATAATGGCTCTATCTCCTGTCTATGTCCCTTTTGCCTCCTTCTCCCAGGGCTACTTCATTATCCAGCTGGACTTTGCTTTTCCACACTCTTTGCTGATAGATTTCCTGAAGACGGCGATATAGGAAAACCTGCACAAGACCAAAGGAAAACACTCCATTAAAACCCCCATAAAGGTGGCTTCTTTCCATACCTGGGACTGTGGCTGATGCTCTACTACACCGTTTCTCATCCTGGGGGAAGGAACCACTGGTGGGGGTCACGAGGCGGATCTCAGGGGGGTCACCAAAGACCATCCGAAAATACGTATTCCTGATGGTCTTAGGAATCCCTTTGGCAGCAATGACATCTCTCAAATGACAAAATCAGTCCCCCCAACTCCACCAGCATTCACATAATGGTGTATCATGTATGTGTGCCAAATTTGGTCCAGGTCCATAGTTGTTTAGGTTCACAGTGCTCTACAGAGGCAGGTGAACTACATCTCCCCTAAATTACAGTCAATTCCTCCCAAATCGCTCTAGTATTTTCTGTTAGTCGTGGGATTTCTGTGTGATAAGTTTGGCCTGATTCTATCATTGATGGGGTTCAAAGGGCTCTCTGATTGTAGGTGAACTATAAATCCCAGCAACAACTCCCAAATATCAAGGTCTATTTTTCCCAAACTCCACCTGTGTTCACATTTGGATATGTTGAGTATTTGTATCAAGTTTGATGCAGATACATCATTGTTTGAGTCCACAGTGTAATCTGGATGTAGGTGAACTACAACTCCCAAACTCAAGGTCAATGCCCACCAATCACTTCCAGTATTTTTTGTTGGTTATGGAAGTTCTGTGTGATAAGTTTGACCTGACTCTATCATTGATGGGGTTCAAGGAGCTCTTTGATTGTAGGTGAACTATAAACCCCAGCAACTACAACTCCCAAATATCAAGGTCCACCAGTGTTCATATTTGGGCGTATTGAGCATTTGTGCCACGTTTGGTGCAGCTCCATTGTGGGCTATGGTTCAGAGTGCTCTTTGATTGTAGGTGAACTATAAACCCCAGCATCTACAACTCCCAAATATTAAGGTCTATTTTTCCCAAACTCAAACTTCACATTTGGGCATATTGAGTATTCATAACAAGTTTGGTCCATATCCATCATTGTTTGAGTCCACAGTGCCCTCTGGAGGTAGATGAACTACAACTCCCAAACTCAAGGTCAATGCCCACCAAACCTTTCCAGTATTTTCTGTTCCTCAAGGGAGTTCTGTATGCCAAGTTTAGTTCAATTCCATTGTTGGTGGAATTCAGAATGCTCTTTGATTGTAGGTGAACTATAAATCCCAGCAACTACAACTCCCAAATATCAAGGTCTATTTTCCCCAAACTCCACCTGTGTTCACATTTGGGCATATTGAGTATTTGTATCAAGTTTGGTGCGGATCCATCATTGTTTGAGTCCACAGTGTTCTCTGGATGTAGGTGAACTACAACTCCCAAACTCAAGGTCAATGCCCACCAATCACTTCCAGTATTTTCTGTTGGTTATGGAAGTTCTGTGTGATAAGTTTGGCCTGACTCTATCACTGATGGGGTTCAAGGGGCTCTTTGATTGTAGGTGAACTATAAACCCCAGCAACTACAACTCCCAAATATCAAGGTCCACCAGTGTTCATATTTGGGCGTATTGAGCATTTGTGCCACGTTTGGTGCAGCTCCGTTGTGGGCTGTGGTTCCGAGTGGTCTTTGATTGTAGGTGAACTATAAATCCCAGCAACTACAACTCCCAGATATTAAGGTCTATTTTTCCCAAACTCCACCTGTGTTCACATTTGGGCATGTTGAGTATTTGTATCAAGTTTGATGCAGATACATCATTGTTTGAGTCCACAGTGTTCTCTGGATGGAGGTGAACTACAACTCCAAAACTCAAGGTCAATGCCCACCAAACCCTTCCAGTATTTTCTGTTCATCAGGGGAGTTCTGCATGCTAAGTTTGGTTCAATTCCATTGTTGGTGGAATTCAGAATGCTCTTTGATTGCAGGTGAACTATAAATCCCAGCAACTACAACTCCCAATATCAAGGTCTATTTTCCCCAAACTCCACCTGTGTTCACATTTGGGCATATTGAGTATTCGTGCCAAAGTTGGTCCAGATCCATCATTGTTTGAGTCCACAGTGCCCTCTGGAGGTAGATGAACTACAACTCCCAAACTCAAGGTCAATAGCCACCAAACCTTTCCAGTATTTTCTGTTCGTCAGGAGAATTCTGTGTGCCAAGTTTGGTTCAATTCCATTGTTGGTGGAATTCAGAATGCTCTTTGATTGCAGGTGAACTATAAATCCCAGCAACTACAACTCCCAATATCAAGGTCTAATTTCCCCAAACTCCACCTGTGTTCACATTTGGGCATATTGAGTATTCGTGCCAAAGTTGGTCCAGATCCATCATTGTTTGAGTCCACAGTGCCCTCTGGAGGTAGATGAACTACAACTCCCAAACTCAAGGTCAATAGCCACCAAACCTTTCCAGTATTTTCTGTTCGTCGGGAGAATTCTGTGTGCCAAGTTTTGTTCAATTCCATTGTTGGTGGAGTTCAGAATGCTCTTTGATTGTAGGCGAACTATAAATCCCAGCAACTACAACTCCCTAATATCAAGGTCTTCAACTTCACGCTCACCATGTCACATGCGCAGCAATTGTTGGAAGGACCCTTTTCTTCTATGGGAAAGCATTGCTCCGCCTCAAAACAACAGACAGACGGCACCATTGCGTTCCTATTCGGGACTCAAAGAGGCTTAGCGAGAAATGTTTTTTGTTTGTTTGTGTTTGTAAAACGATACATAATAAATAAATAAATCATAAACAACTGGAATCGCAAGTTGTTCCCAATCCACGTGACACAAGAGACAAAACAACCAATGCATTAAATAGAGAGTAATGGAATATATGTATTTATTTACAGTATATTCCACCCTTCTCACCCTGCAGGGGACTCGGGGCAGGTTACAATGTACATATACATGGAAAACATTCAATGCCATAGACACACAACATATATAGAGGCTATTTAACATTCCAGCTTTTCATGAGGGTATTCTGGCCACCAGGGGAGCTGTTGCTTCACCATTCATTTGTGACACTGATGGAGTACTTCCTCATTCTTTGCATGCTTGCTGGATATTTGTATGGCCTTGTAAATTAGTTAAATTTGCCTCCCCGCATAAGCTGTACCTAAATTTCCTACTTGACAGATGCAACTGTCTTTTGGGCTGCAAAGGTCGACAGCAAGCTACACAAATTTGGTCAGAAGCTCACTCCGACCCGGGTTGGCTTCGAATTCATGACCTTTGGGTCAGTAGTGATCTTAATGAAGCTGACACCCAGCCATAAGCGGTACCTAAATTTCCTACTTGACAGATACATCTGTCTTTTGGGCTGCAAAGGTCGACAGCAAGCTACACAAATTGGCCAGAAGCTCACTCCGACCTGGGTTGGCTTCGAATTCATGACCTTTTGGTCAGTAGTGATCTTAATGCAGCTGACACCCAGCCATAAGCGGTACCTAAATTTCCTACTTGACAGATGCAACTGTCTTTCGGGCTGCAAAGGTCGACAGCAAGCTACACAAATTTGGCCAGAAGCTCACTCCGACCCGGGCTGGCTTTGAATTCACGACCTTTCGGTCAGTAGTGATCTTAATGCAGCTGATTCCCAGCCAGTTGCACCACAGTCCCAGTGCTATATTATATATATATATATATATATATATATATATATATATATATATATATATATATATCATAGAATCAAAGAGTTGGAAGAAACCTCATGGGCCATCCAGTCCAACTCCCTGCGAAGAAGCAGGAATATTGCATTCAAATCACCCCTGACAGATGGCCATCCAGCCTCTGTTTAAAAGCTTCCAAAGAAGTAGTAAAACTACTAGCCGTCCCCTGCCACGCGTTGCTGTGGCCCACTCTGGTGGTCATGGGGGTTCTGTGTGGGAGGTTTGGCCCAATTCAGTCGTTGGTGGGGTTCAGAATGCTCTTTGATTGTAGGTGAACTATAAATCCCAGCAACTACAACTCCCAAATGTCAAGATTCTATTTTCCCCAAATTCCACCAGTGTTCACATTTGGACATATTGAGTATTCGTGTAGAGTTTGGTCCAGATCCATCATTGTTTGAGTCCACAGTGATCTTTGGATGTAGGCGAACTACAACTCCAAAACCAAAGGACACTGCCCACCAAACCCTTCCAGTATTTTCTGTTGGTCATGGGAGAACGGTGTGACAAATTTGGTTCAATTCCATCCTTGGTGGAGTTCAGAATGCTCTTTGATTGTAGGTGGACTATAAATCCCAGCAACTACAACTCCCAAATGACAAAATGAATTTTTTTGAGTGAAGGACGTACATTGGGTTGTTAGGTGTCTTGTGTCCAAATTTGGTGTCAATTCGTCCAGTGGTTTTTGAGTTCTGTTAATCCCACAAACAACCATTACATTTATATATGTAATGATGGAGTATTTCCTCATTCTTTTCATGCTTGCTGGAGATTTTTATGGTGTCATAAATTAGTTAAATTATTATAATCTTTATTTGATATTTTCCAATTAAAAACAGTATGAGCAATTACCAACGAAGATTTAAAAAAGAGAAAAAGAAAAAGAGAAGAAAAGAGAAAGAAGAGGAAAAAAAATTAAGAAAATTGTGTAGGGTACAAATGACAAATGTGGAAGAGAAGAAAAAGAAAAGCAATAATAATAATAATAATAATAATAATAATAATAATAATAATAATAATAATAGATGAGATCATATCTATTTTATTTCCTGGTATCTTCAAGAGGTCTTCTTTCCTTTTTTCCTTCCTTCCTTCTCTCCTCCTCCACTCCTTCTCTTTCTATCCTAATTCTTTCCCTTCTTTTTTACTATCTTTTTCTTTGCTTTCTCTACTTTTTAGATCAAAACCATCTTCTTCTTTTTTTTTGTTTCAAGTATTCCGTAACCTTTTTCCAAGTCCCGGTGCTATATTCTTAAAACAAAATACAATTGCAATGTTTAGTGAGATTTGGTGCATTGTTTCGGCGATAGACCACTGATGAAGTACTTCCTCATTCTTTGCATGCTTGCTGGAGATTTTTATGGCGTTGTAAATTAGTTAACTTAGCCTCCCCGCATACGCGGTATCTAAATTTCCTACTTGGCAGATGCAACTGTCTTTTGGACTGCAAAGGTGACTGCAAAATTATAACAGTAAATAAAAAACAAAACTCAAACACAGGGGAACTCCAGACAAGTAACAATCGGGAACACCTTATCACCTCTCAACAAAGGAATTCCCCAGGCAGTAACAAACCACAGCTCAAAACTGTCAGGCCATCAAATGCTATATACTTAAAACAAGATACAATTGCAATGCTTAATGAGATCTGGTGCAGTGTTTCGGTGCTAGACCATTGGTTAGACCACTGATGAAGTACTTCCTCATGCTTTGCATGCTTGCTGGAGATTTTTATGGCATCGTAAATTAGGTTAAATTAGCCTCCCTGCATATGCGGTATCTAAATTTCCTACTTGGCAGATGCAACTGTCTTTTGGGCTGCAAAGGCGACCGCAAAATTATAACAGTAAATAAAAAACAAAACTCAAACACAGGGGAACTCCAGACAAGTAACAATCGGGAACACCTCATCACCTCTCAACAAAGGAATTCCCCAGGCAGTAACAAGCCACACGTCAAAACTGTCAGGCCATCAAATGCTATATTCTTAAAACAAAATACAATTGCAATGTTTAGTGAGATCTGGTACATTGTTTTGTTGTAGACCATTGGCTAGATCACTGATGCATGCTTGCTGGAGGTTTTTATGGCGTCGTAAATTAGTTAAATTAGCTTCCCCGCATACGCGGTATCTAAAGTTCCTACTTGACAGATGCAGCTGTCTTTTGGGCTGCAAAGGCGACCGCAAAATTATAACAGTAAATAAAAACCAAAACTCAAACACAGGAGAACTCCAGACAAGTAACAATTGGGAACACCTCATCACCTCTCAACAAAGGAATTCCCCAGGCAGTAACAAGCCACGCGTCAAAACTGTCAGGCCATCAAATGCTAACCAAGGTGGCCAACTGATACATTCACACCTGCCTCCAACAGACAAGAGTTCTTTGTCCCACTCTGGACCTTCCGCAGAAGCACTGAAGTTAAGTGCTTCTGAGCTTAATTTGTGTTGGACTTAATAAACTATGCTTTTGGACTCAGAACTGTGTGTCTTGACGTGACCAGTTGAAACATTCACACCTGCCTCCAACAGACAAGAGTTCTTTGTCCCACTCTGGACCTTCCACAGAAGCACTGAAGTTAAGTGCTTCTGAGCTTAATTTGTGTTGGACTTAATAAACTATGCTTTTGGACTCAGAACTGTGTGTCTTGACGTGACCAGTTGAAACATTCACACCTGCCTCCAACAGACAAGAGTTCTTTGTCCCACTCTGGACCTTCCGCAGAAGCACTGAAGTTAAGTGCTTCTGAGCTTAATTTGTGTTGGACTTAATAAACTATGCTTTTGGACTCAGAACTGTGTGTCTTGACGTGACCAGTTGAAACATTCACACCTGCCTCCAACAGACAAGAGTTCTTTGTCTCACTCTGGGCCTTCCGCAGAAGCACTGAAGTTAAGTGCTTCTGAGCTTAATTTGTGTTGGACTTAATAAACTATGCTTTTGGACTCAGAACTGTGTGTCTTGACGTGACCAGTTGAAACATTCACACCTGCCTCCAACAGACAAGAGTTCTTTGTCCCACTCTGGACCTTCCACAGAAGCACTGAAGTTAAGTGCTTCTGAGCTTAATTTGTGTTGGACTTAATAAACTATGCTTTTGGACTCAGAACTGTGTGTCTTGACGTGACCAGTTGAAACATTCACACCTGCCTCCAACAGACAAGAGTTCTTTGTCCCACTCTGGACCTTCCACAGAAGCACTGAAGTTAAGTGCTTCTGAGCTTAATTTGTGTTGGACTTAATAAACTATGCTTTTGGACTCAGAACTGTGTGTCTTGACGTGACCAGTTGAAACATTCACACCTGCCTCCAACAGACAAGAGTTCTTTGTCTCACTCTGGGCCTTCCACAGAAGCACTGAAGTTAAGTGCTTCTGAGCTTAATTTGTGTTGGACTTAATAAACTATGCTTTTGGACTCAGAACTGTGTGTCTTGACGTGACCAGTTGAAACATTCACACCTGCCTCCAACAGACAAGAGTTCTTTGTCCCACTCTGGACCTTCCACAGAAGCACTGAAGTTAAGTGCTTCTGAGCTTAATTTGTGTTGGACTTAATAAACTATGCTTTTGGACTCAGAACTGTGTGTCTTGACGTGACCAGTTGAAACATTCACACCTGCCTCCAACAGACAAGAGTTCTTTGTCCCACTCTGGGCCTTCCACAGAAGCACTGAAGTTAAGTGCTTCTGAGCTTAATTTGTGTTGGACTTAATAAACTATGCTTTTGGACTCAGAACTGTGTGTCTTGACGTGACCAGTTGAAACATTCACACCTGCCTCCAACAGACAAGAGTTCTTTGTCCCACTCTGGGCCTTCCACAGAAGCACTGAAGTTAAGTGCTTCTGAGCTTAATTTGTGTTGGACTTAATAAACTATGCTTTTGGACTCAGAACTGTGTGTCTTGACGTGACCAGTTGAAACATTCACACCTGCCTCCAACAGACAAGAGTTCTTTGTCCCACTCTGGACCTTCCGCAGAAGCACTGAAGTTAAGTGCTTCTGAGCTTAATTTGTGTTGGACTTAATAAACTATGCTTTTGGACTCAGAACTGTGTGTCTTGACGTGACCAGTTGAAACATTCACACCTGCCTCCAACAGACAAGAGTTCTTTGTCCCACTCTGGACCTTCCGCAGAAGCACTGAAGTTAAGTGCTTCTGAGCTTAATTTGTGTTGGACTTAATAAACTATGCTTTTGGACTCAGAACTGTGTGTCTTGACGTGACCAGTTGAAACATTCACACCTGCCTCCAACAGACAAGAGTTCTTTGTCCCACTCTGGGCCTTCCACAGAAGCACTGAAGTTAAGTGCTTCTGAGCTTAATTTGTGTTGGACTTAATAAACTATGCTTTTGGACTCAGAACTGTGTGTCTTGACGTGACCAGTTGAAACATTCACACCTGCCTCCAACAGACAAGAGTTCTTTGTCCCACTCTGGACCTTCCACAGAAGCACTGAAGTTAAGTGCTTCTGAGCTTAATTTGTGTTGGACTTAATAAACTATGCTTTTGGACTCAGAACTGTGTGTCTTGACGTGACCAGTTGAAACATTCACACCTGCCTCCAACAGACAAGAGTTCTTTGTCTCACTCTGGGCCTTCCACAGAAGCACTGAAGTTAAGTGCTTCTGAGCTTAATTTGTGTTGGACTTAATAAACTATGCTTTTGGACTCAGAACTGTGTGTCTTGACGTGACCAGTTGAAACATTCACACCTGCCTCCAACAGACAAGAGTTCTTTGTCCCACTCTGGACCTTCCACAGAAGCACTGAAGTTAAGTGCTTCTGAGCTTAATTTGTGTTGGACTTAATAAACTATGCTTTTGGACTCAGAACTGTGTGTCTTGACGTGACCAGTTGAAACATTCACACCTGCCTCCAACAGACAAGAGTTCTTTGTCCCACTCTGGGCCTTCCACAGAAGCACTGAAGTTAAGTGCTTCTGAGCTTAATTTGTGTTGGACTTAATAAACTATGCTTTTGGACTCAGAACTGTGTGTCTTGACGTGACCAGTTGAAACATTCACACCTGCCTCCAACAGACAAGAGTTCTTTGTCCCACTCTGGACCTTCCACAGAAGCACTGAAGTTAAGTGCTTCTGAGCTTAATTTGTGTTGGACTTAATAAACTATGCTTTTGGACTCAGAACTGTGTGTCTTGACGTGACCAGTTGAAACATTCACACCTGCCTCCAACAGACAAGAGTTCTTTGTCCCACTCTGGGCCTTCCACAGAAGCACTGAAGTTAAGTGCTTCTGAGCTTAATTTGTGTTGGACTTAATAAACTATGCTTTTGGACTCAGAACTGTGTGTCTTGACGTGACCAGTTGAAACATTCACACCTGCCTCCAACAGACAAGAGTTCTTTGTCCCACTCTGGACCTTCCACAGAAGCACTGAAGTTAAGTGCTTCTGAGCTTAATTTGTGTTGGACTTAATAAACTATGCTTTTGGACTCAGAACTGTGTGTCTTGACGTGACCAGTTGAAACATTCACACCTGCCTCCAACAGACAAGAGTTCTTTGTCCCACTCTGGGCCTTCCACAGAAGCACTGAAGTTAAGTGCTTCTGAGCTTAATTTGTGTTGGACTTAATAAACTATGCTTTTGGACTCAGAACTGTGTGTCTTGACGTGACCAGTTGAAACATTCACACCTGCCTCCAGCAGACAAGAGTTCTTTGTCCCACTCTGGGCCTTCCACAGAAGCACTGAAGTTAAGTGCTTCTGAGTTTAATTTGTGTTGGACTTAATAAACTATGCTTTTGGACTCAGAACTGTGTGTCTTGACGTGACCAGTTGAAACATTCACACCTGCCTCCAACAGACAAGAGTTCTTTGTCCCACTCTGGACCTTCCGCAGATATAGAAACCCAATGTTGCTAGTTTCCAACAGACTTCACAATCTCTGAGGATGCCTGCCACAGATGTGAGCAAAACGTCAGGAGAGAATGCTTCTAGAACAGTGGTTCTCAACCTTCCTAATGCCGTGACCCCTGAATACAGTCCCTCATGTTGTGGTGACCCCCAACCATAACATTGTTTTTGTTGCTACTTCATAACAGTCATTTTACTACTGTTCATAATGTAAATATCTGATATGCAGGATGCATTTTCATTCACTGGACCAAACTGGGCACAAAACCCCAATACACCCAAATGTGAATGCTAGTGGGGTTTGGGGAGGATTGATTTTGTAATTTGGGAGTTGTAGTTGCTGGGATTTATAGTTCACCTATTATCAAAGACCATTCTGAACTCCGACAGGAATGGATTTGAACCTAATTTGCAACACAGAACTCCCATGGCCAATGGAAAACACTGGAAAGGTTTGGTGGGTATTGACCTTGAGTTTGGGAGTTGTAGTTCACCTATATCCAGAGAGCACTGTGGATTCACGCAATGGTGGATCTGGACCAAACTTGGCACAAATATTCAATGTGTGCAAATGTGAACACTGGTGGACCCTGGGGAAAATAGACCTTGACTTTTGGGAGTTGTAGTTGCTAGGATTTATAGTTCATTACAATCAAAGAGCATTCTGAACTCCACCAATGATGGAATCGAACCAAATATGGCACACAGAACTCCCACAACGAACCGAATATATATATCAATGATTGGTTGGGGGGGGGGGGGGGGCAAAATATTGTTTGCTTACCATTGAAAATTACCTAGGGCTGCCTCTGTGCCAGAAGCACTGAAATTAAGTGCTTCTGTGCTTAATTTGTGTTGGACTTAATAAACTTTGCTTTTGGACTCAGAACTGTGTGTCTTGACATGACCAACTGAAACATTCACACCTGCCTCCAACAGACAAGAGTTCTTTGTCCCACTCTGGATCTTCCACAGATATATAAACCCAATGTTGCTAGTTTCCAACAGACTTCACAATCTCTGAGGATGCCTGCCACAGATGTGAGCAAAACGTCAGGAGAGAATGCTTCTAAAAGTGGTTCTCGACCTTCCTAATGCCGTAACCCCTTAATCCAGCCCCTCATGTTGTGGTGACCCCCAACCATAACATTGTTTTTGTTGCTACTTCATAAAAGTCATTTTACTACTGTTATAAATCATAATGTACATATCAGATATGCAAGATGTATTTTCATTCACTGGACCAAACTGGGCACAAATACCCAATGCAACCACATGTAAATGCTAGTGGGGTTGGGGGAGGATTGATTTTGTAATTTGGGAGTTGTAGTTGCTGGGATTTATAGTTCACCTACAATCAAAGAGCATTTTGAACTTCACCAGTGATGGATTTGAACCTAATTTGCAACACAGAACTCCCATGGCCAATGGAAAACACTGGAAAGGTTTGGTGGGTATTGACCTTGAGTTTGGGAGTTGTAGTTCACCTATATCCAGAGAGCACTGTGGATTCACGCAATGGTGGATCTGGACCAAACTCGGCACAAATATTCAATGTGTGCAAATGTGAACACTGGTGGAGCCTGGGGAAAATACACCTTGACTTTTGGGAGTTGTAGTTGCTAGGATTTATAGTTCATTACAATCAAAGAACATTCTGAACTCCACCAACGATAGAATTGGCTCAAACTTCCCACATGGAATCCCCATGACCATCAGAAAATACTGTGTTTTCTGATGGTCTTTGGCGACCCCTCTGACACCCCTTCGCGACCCCCTCAGGGGTCCCGACCCCCAGGTTGAGAAACACTGTTCTAGAACTTGGCCAGACAGCCTGAAAGACCTGCAACAACCCACGGACATTATGTTTTTTATTTATATTGATTTGAACATTTTCGGAAACGTTAACTCCCTCGGCTACAGGCTTGTGCGTGAGATAGCGTTATCGATTAGGCCTCTTTTAATAGTAAACATGAAAGCAACGGTCCCTGTCTGCAGACACATGATTTCCTGGCAAAGCATTGCCTATTTCTTGCAACTCGAATTAAGTTTCACTTTCATGTTGCAAAGCCTGTGCCTGGATGCAACTGCTGCAGATGGCAGGTAAGGAGAAGGGGCAGGTGGCGGGGAAAGGGCTTTTGCAGCTGCTAAATCAAAGCCAAGAAAGGAAGGAAAACACAGAGAGACTTAAGGCAGGGCTTGCTCCAAAAAGAGAAAACCTGATTGTAGAGCACAATGCAGGGAAATGCTAGCTAAGCTTTGGCCTGACTGCATGAATTGGACTGGCCACTAGAGGGCTCCATTGCTTGTCCTCTTGGGTGCCTTTGTCCTGTTAACAATATAGAATCCTAGAATCAAAGAGTTGGAAGAGACCTCCTGGGCCATCCAGTCCAACCCCATTCTGCCAAGAAGCAGGAATATTGCATTCAAATCACCCCTGACAGATGGCCATCCAGCCTCTGCTTAAAAGCTTCCAAAGAAGGAGCCTCCACCACACTCCGGGGCAGAGAGTTCCACTGCTGAACAGCTCTCACAGTCAGGAAGTTCTTCCTCATGTTCAGATGGAATCTCCTCTCTTGTAGTTTGAAGCCATTGTTCCACTGCGTCCTAGTCTCCAGGGAAGCAGAAAACAAGCTTGCTCACTCCTCCCTGTGGCTTCCTCTCACATATTTATACATGGCTATCATGTCTCCTCTCAGCCTTCTCTTCTTTAGGCTAAACATGCCCAGCTCCTTAAGCCGCTCCTCATAGGGCTTGTTCTCCAGATCCTTGATCATTTTAGTCGCCCTCCTCTGGACACATTCCAGCTTGTCAATATCTCTCTTGAATTGTGGTGCCCAGAATTGGACACAATATTCCAGGTGTGGTCTCACCAAAGCGGAATAGAGCATGGGGAGCATGACTTCCCTAGATCTAGACACTAGGCTCCTATTGATGCAGGCCAAAATCCCATTGGCTTTTTTTGCCGCCACATCACATTCCTGGCTCATGTTTAACTTGTTGTCCACGAGGACTCCAAGATCTTTTTCACACGTACTGCTCTCGAGCCAGGCGTCACCCATTCTGTATCTTTGCATTTCGTTTTTCCTGCCTAAGTGGAGTATCTTGCATTTGTCACTGTTGAACTTCATTTTGTTAGTTTTGGCCCATCTCTCTAATCTGTCAAGATCGTTTTGAATTCTGCTCCTGTCCTCTGGACTATTGGCTCTCCCTCCCAATTTGGTGTCGTCTGCAAACTTGATGATCCTGCCTTATAATATAATATATAATATGCAATATATAAAATATGAAAATATGTGTTATATATAAAAATAACGTATAATATGTATGATAAAATATAAAAATAAACATAGAATAAAATATAAATAAATATATACTATAAGATCTAAAAATAAAATATAGTATGCAATGTAAAATATAAATACGTATGTTATATACTATAATATTTAAAAATAAAATATAGTATGTAATGTAAACTAGAGAATAAGAAATATTTCATATACGAAATATAAAAATATATAATATGTGAAATATAAAGATATTATATATGTATAATATAAAGATAAAGTATAATAAGTAATATAAAAAAATTGTGGCCATTTTGTAACTAATCTGTAACTATTTTGTAACTATTTAAAAACAGAAGCTACTTGCGGTATATTCTGTATTTGCTTCTGACATGATGGGAAAAACTATTTTGTAGCTAATTTGTAACTATTTTGTAACTATTCAATAGCTATTTTGTGGCCATTTTGTAGCTGATCTGTAACTATTTAGTAGCTATTTTATAGCTATTTTGTGGCTATTTTGCAGCTCATCTGTAACTATTTTGTAACTATTTAATTGCTATTTTGTAGCTAATATGTAACTATTTTGTAACTATTTAAAACCAGAAGCTACTTGTCGTATATTCTCAATTCACTTCTGACACGATCTGTAACTATTTAGTAACTATTTAGTAGCTATTATATAGCTATTTTGTGGCTATTTTGCAGCTCATCTGTATATATTTTGTAACTATTTTGTAATAATTTAATAGCTATTTTGTAGCTAATCTGTAACTATTTTGTAACTATTCAATAGCTATTTGTAGCCATTTTGTAACTAATCTGTAACTATTTTGTAACTATTTAAAACCAGAAGCTACTTGCAGTATATTCTTTATTTATTGCCATTTTGTAACTAATCTGTAACTATTTTGTAACTATTTAAAACCAGAAGCTACTTGCAGTATATTCTTTATTTGCTTCTGACATGATGAAAAAAATATATTTTGTGGCTATTTTGTAGCTAATCTGTAATTATTTAGTAACTATTTAGTAGCAGTTTAAATTTGTGGCTATTTTGTACCATTTCCCATTGGTTGCTTGTGATCTGGTTAACTGAAAATCTGCCATAAATACTATCGTAACGCCATTGGAAATTGCAATATGACCACTTCCCAGAAAGCAGGGCAACTTTTGCCATATTTGTATCAGTTCCGTAAAATGTTTTGTCCCCATGGGTTTGGCATATTGGATAACAATCAGGAATGGAGCCTGTTTTAACCTTGCGAAGGGGGAATTCCAGAGACGGCGCTTCTACTTTCATTTTTAAGAAGTTGGCAAAGAGGGCACCGTCTTTAGTGCATTGGAGGCACTAAATTGTTTGCTTTCTTGGTGAGTTTTCTCCTTTTCATGGCCGTAGGCCTTTAGTAGGGACTTAGACCTCAACGTAGGGGTCTTTAGTAACCATGTAGTAACCATGTAGTAACCATGTAGTAACCATGTAGTAACCATGTAGTAACTATACAACTATTATAATGGAGCTTGAACTTTGGGAAAGTGGCTTTGTTAGACAGCGTCTGATGCTAGCTGGGGGATGCTGGGCTTTGCAGTCCGTAATACTGTAGAATGCAATATTCTCTTTCAACACCTCTGGATCTTGTTTAAGAATGGGTTAGATCGTCCAATGCAATTCTATGGTTTTAATTGTATGTTGTCTTATTGATAATGTTATATGTTTATGTTTATGCTTGTACTATTGTTGTGATTATTGCTTGTATTGTTATGTTCGGGCTCGGCTTCATGTAAGCTGCACCGAGTCCCTTGGGGAGATGGTAGCGGGGTAGAAATAAAGTGTTGATGTTGTTGTTGTTGTTGTTATTATTATTATAGTAACTTTTCAGGGAAATATACTATAGGATTACATTGAAGACCTAACAAATTCTTTAAAAGCCTGCTTTGGGTCTCTATGAAGAGAGAAAAAATGGCACATTGTTGTTGTTGTTGTTGTTGTTGTTGTTTTTGTTGTTATTGTCCTGTAAAATGTTTACATCCTTAGGGTTGCCATATTGGACAACAATCAGGAATGAAACATGGTTTACCCTTGCAATGGGGGAATTCCAAAGATGGCAGAATTAAATAATAATAATAATAATAATAATAATAATAATAAATAATAATGACCTCACGATCGTGTTAAAAAACGAAGTATGGGTCATTGATTTTGCAATCCCAGATGACAGCAGGATTGCAGAAAAACAACAGGAAAAGATGACACGATATAAGGATTTAAAGATCGAACTGCAAAGACTCTGGCACAAGCCAATCAAGGGAGTCCCAGTGGTGATCGGCACACAGGGTGCAGTGCCTCAAGACCCTGGCCTGCACTTAAACACAATTGGCACTGACAAGATTACCATCTGCCAGCTGCAAAAGGCCAGCCTGCTTGGATCTGCACGCATTATTCACCGATACATCACACAGTTCTAGACACTTGGGAAGTGTCCGACGTGTGATACAATTCAACAACCAGCAGAGTGTCTGCTGTGGACTCATCTTGTGGTGTTTCAAATAATAATAATATTAATAATAATAATAAAGATCGAACTGCAAAGACACTGGCACAAGCCAGTCAAGGTAGTCCCAGTGGTGATCGGCACACAGGGTGCAGTGCCTCAAGACCCTGGCCTGCACTTAAACACAATCGGCGCTGACAAAATTACCATCTGCCAGCTGCAAAAGGCCAGCGTGCTTGGATCTGCACGCATTATTCATCAATACATCACACAGTTCTAGACACTTGGGAAGTGTCCAACGTATGATCCAATACAACAGCCAGCAGAATGTCTGCTGCGGACTCATCTTGTTGTGTTAATAATAATAATAATAATAATAATAATAATAATAATAAAGATCGAACTGCAAAGACTCTGGCACAAGCCAGTCAAGGTAGTCCCAGTGGGGATCGGCACACTGAGTGCAGTGCCTAAAGACCTTGGCCTGCACTTAAACACAATCGGCGCTGACAAAATTACCATCTTCCAGTTGCAGAAGGCCACCTTACTGGGATCTCCATGCATTATTCGCCAATACATCATACAGTCCTAGACACTTGGGAAGTGTCCGACGTGTGGTCCAATACAACAGCCAGCAGAGTGTCTGCCGTGGACTCGTTCACATTTTTTAACACGATTGTGAGGTCAGGAGTCTTGTGCTCCAAAACTCTGTCTGTCTGAATCCGGGAGTCCCAGTATAGCTTGACGTGTTCATTTTCTGTAACCTTTTCCGGCTTGTGATCCCACCAGTTCGTTGTCACAGGCAGATGGTATTTGTGGCACAAGTTCCAATTAATCATCTGAGCAACGATGTTGTGCTTCTGCTTGTAGTCTGTCCGCGATCTTCTTGCAGCAGCTGAGGATGGGATCTATTATTTTCATCTGCTTCCTTGCAGACTCTACACTTGGGATCTGTCACCGATTTTGCAGTTCTGGCTTTGGCTCGAATGGCTTGTTCTTGGGCTTCCAGAATCCGGCCCTCCGTCTCCTTTTTCAAATAATAATAATAATAATAATAATAATAATAATTATTATTATTATTATTTCTATCGTGCTGTGAGTAAGTGAAACCAAGGAGTAGGATGTATTAAGTGCTGACCTGTCTCTCTTTCTTCTCTGCAGCCATCTGTACCTGCCCAGGTGTGTCTCCATCGAGGCCGGGTGTGACTCTTTGAACCTGAAACGCGCTGAAAACAAAGGCCATGCCATAGACGGTCGAGAAAGATTGGCAGGATGATGAAGGTAGGAGGGACGAGAGTTCTGTGTGCCAAGTTTGGTTCAATTCCATCAATGGTGAAGTTCAGAATGCTATAAATCCCAGCAACTACTACTCCCAAATGACAAAATCAACCCCACCAGTATTCAAATTTGGGCATATCGGGTATTGTGCCAAATTTGGTCCAGCGAATGAGAATACATCCTGCATATCAGATGTTGACATTATGATTCATAATGTAAAGGTAGGTTAAGGTTTTCCCCTTGACATTGAGTCTAGCCGTGTCCGACTCGGGGTTGGTGCTTATTTCCATTTCTAAGCCAAAGAGCCGGCGTTGTCCATAGACACCTCCAAGGTCATGTGACCAGCATGACTGAATGGAGCGCCATTACCATCCTACCGGAGCAGTACCTATTGATCTACTCACATTTGCGTATTTTTGAACTGTTAGGTTGGCAGATGCTAGAGCTAACAGCAGGTGCTCACCCTGCTCCCTGGATTCGAACCGGCAACCTGTAGCAGAATTACAGTTATGAAGTAGCAACTAAAATAATGTTATGGTTGTGGGTCACCACAACATGAGGAACTGTATTAAGGGGTCGCGGCATTAGGAAGGTTGAGATACACTGGTGTACACAATGCTCCAAGCACTTTCCGCATCCCTCCCTTGATCTTTTGCTCCCTCCAGATGGACGATGCGTCCCGCCGGAGGGCCATCGGTTACGCTTGGCCGCAGCTGGTGGACTTCCTCGATCAATACCCCGAATGGGTGCTACGGAAAGCCAGGGAGCTCCTTCCTCCGAGGGACTTGAGCCGCATTGAGGACGTTGCCAATCCCAAAGAGAAGGTCTCCTTGGTCCTGGATGTGTTCCGGACGGCCGCCGAGGCTAACCCTCCCGCCTTCAAGGACTTTGTCCAAAGCGCCTGCATGGAGTTCAACCTGCCCATGGAGCTGGAAATCACCTTCATGAGCATCTCGGCAGAAAATGGTAAGAAAATACCTATTTTTATCGAAGGCTTTCATCACTGTGAGTTTTTCAGGTTGTATGACCATGTTCCACTAGCATTCTCTCCTTCCATTCCACCTGTATCTGTGCCTAATGGCATCTTCAGAGGTTCTGTTGGCTGTGAAGCAAGTGGAGTGTATATACGTCTGTGGATTAATGTCCCAGGTGGGAGAAAGAACCCTTGTCTGTTTCAAGCAAGTGTGAATGTTGCAATTAGCAAGCTTGAGTCGCTGTGAAGGTGCAAAGTCAATCAGTGATGGTATCTGCATAGAGTTAGTGAAGCAAGTGGGGTGTATATATAGCTGAGGAATGATGTCCAGAGTGAGAGAAAGAACCCTTGTCTGTTTAAAGCAAGTGTGAATGTTGCAATTAGGAACTTGAATAGTATTGAGTTGCCAAGAAGGTGCAAAGTCAATCAGTGAGGGTATCTGCATAGAGATAGTGAAGCAAGTGGAGTGTATGTATATCTGAGGAATAATGTCCAGGGTGGGAGAAAGAACCCTTGCCTGTTTAACACAAGTGTGAATGTTGCAATTAGGAACTTGAATAGCATTGAGTCGCCGTGAAGTTGCAAAGTCAATCAGTGAGGGTATCTGCATAGAGGTAGTGAAGCAAATGGAGTGTATATATATCTGAGGAATGATGTTCAGAGTGGGAGAAAGAACCCTTGTCTGTTTAACACAAGTGTGAATGTTGTCATTAGCAAGCTTGAAAGTGCATTGAGTTGCTGTTAAGGTTCAAAGTCAATTAGTGAGGGTATCTGCATAGAGAGAGCGAAGTAAGTGGGGTCTAAATATATCTGGGGATTAATGTTCAGAATGGGAGAAAGAACCCTTGTCTGTTTAATGCAAGTGTGAATGTTGCAATTAGCAAGATTGAATAGCATTGAGTTGCCGTGAAGTTGCAAAGTCAATCAGTGAGGGTATCTGCATAGAGTTAGTGAAGCAAGTGGAGTGTATATATATCTGACGAATAATGTCTAGGGTGGGAGAAAGAACTCTTGTCTTGTCGAAGGCTTTCATGGCTGGAATCACTAGGTTCTTGTAGGTTTTTTTGGGCTATAGGGCCATGTTCTAGAGGCATTTCTCCTGACGTTTCGCCTGCATCTATGGCAAGCATCCTCAGAGGTAGTGAGGTCTGTTGGAAATGGGAAATGGGTTTATATGTCTGTGGAATGACTGGGGTGGGGCAAGGAGCTTTTCTCTGCTGGAGCTGGGTGTGAATGTTTCAACTGACCACCTTCATTAGCATTTGAAGGCTT
Organism: Anolis sagrei; assembly: GCF_037176765.1. Taxonomy (NCBI): domain Eukaryota; kingdom Metazoa; phylum Chordata; class Lepidosauria; order Squamata; family Anolidae; genus Anolis; species Anolis sagrei. The sequence goes on along the minus strand of NC_090028.1, from coordinate 6,095,221 downwards.
GGCTGAGCCTGGGAAAATGTTCTGTTGAGAGGTGTTAAGATGTGCCTGGTTGTTTCCTCTCTGCTGTTTTGCTGTTGTAATTTTACAGTTTTTTAATACTGGTAGCCAGATTTTGTTCATTTTCATGGTCTCCTCCTTTCTGTTGAAATTGTCCACATGCTTGTGGATTTCAATGGCTTCTCTGTGGAGTCTGACATGGTGGTTGTTGGTGTGGTCCAGCATTTCTGTGTCCTCAAATAATATGCTGTGTCCAGGCTGGTTCCTCAGGTGCTCTGCTATGGCTGACTTCTCTCGTTGAAGTAGTCTGCAGTGCCTTTCATGTTCCTTGATGTGTGTCTGGGCAACGCTGCGTTTGGTGGTCCCTATGTAGACTTGTCCACAGCTGCATGGAATACGGTAGACTCCTGCAGAGGTGAGAGGATCCCTCTTGTCCTTTGCTGAACGTCGCATTTGTTGGATTTTCTTGGTGGGTTTGTAGATTGTTTGTATGTTGTGTTTCCTCATCAGCTTTCCTATGCGATCAGTGGTTCCCTTGATGTATGGCAGGAACACTTTTCCTCTGGGTGGATCTTCATCTTGACTCTTGTGGCTTGTTCTTGGTCTTTCAGCTCTTCTGATGTCTGAGGTGGAATATCCTCAGCAGGGACATCTAATCACCTTTCATTAAGAGTTTGCTCCAGGCACAGTCAGCCCATTGTATGCTAATCAAGGTGGTCAGTTGAAAAGATTCACACCTAGCCCAACTTACAAAAGCCTTTTGTCTCACCCTGGTCAGTCCACAGATATATAAACCCCTTTTTTCCCAGCTCCAGCAGACCTGAGGAAGCCTGCCATAGATGCAGGCGAAACGTCAGGAGAAATGCCTCTAGAACATGGCCATATAGCCCGAAAAAACCCACAAGAACTGAGTGTTGTTGAAGGCTTTCATCATTGTGTTGCTGTGAGTTTTTCAGGTTGTATGACCATATTCCACTAGCATTCTCTCCTTCCGTTCCACCTGTATCTGTGGCTAATGGCATCTTCAGAGGTTCTGTTGGCTGTGAAGCAAGTGGAGTGTATATACGTCTGTGGGAGAAAGAACCCTTGTCTGTTTAACACAAGTGTGAAAGTTGCAATTAGGAACTTGAATAGCACTGAGTTGCCAAGAAGGTGCAAAGTCAATCAGTGAGGGTGTCTGCATAGAGGTAGTAAAGCAAATGGAGTGTATATATATATCTGTGGAATGTCCAGGGTGGGAGAAAGAACTCTTGTCTGTTTGAAGCAAGTGTGAATGTTGCCATTAGCAAGCTTGTAGGTGCATTGAGTCACCATGAAGGTGCAAAGTCAATAAGTGAGGGTATCTGCATAGAGGTAGTGAAGCAAATGGAGTGCATATATATCTAAAGATTAATGTCCAGAGTAGGAGAAAGAACCTTTGTATGTTTAACACAAGTATGAATGTTGCAATTAGCAAGCTTGAATAGCATTGAGTCACCGTGAAGGTGCAAAGTCAATCAGTGAGGGTATCTGCATAGAGTTAGTGAAGCAAGTGGAGTGTATATATAGCCGAGGAATGATGTCCAGAGTGGGAGAAAGAACCCTTGTCTGTTGAACACAAGTGTGAAAGTTGCAATTAGGAACTTGAATAGCACTGAGTTGCCAAGAAGGTGCAAAGTCAATCAGTGAGGGTGTCTGCATAGAGGTAGTAAAGCAAATGGAGTGTATATATATATCTGTGGAATGTGCAGGGTGGGAGAAAGAACTCTTGTCTGTTTGAAGCAAGTGTGAATGTTGCCATTAGCAAGCTTGTAGGTGCATTGAGTCACCATGAAGGTGCAAAGTCAATAAGTGAGGGTATCTGCATAGAGATAGCGAAGCAAGTAGAATATATATTGCATACAAAGCACCCCTGACAGATGGCCAACCAGCCTCTGTTTAAAAGCTTCCAAAGAAGTTGCCTCCACTACCCTCCGGGGCAGAGAGTTCCACTGCTGAACAGCTCTCACAGTCAGGAAGTTCGTCCTCATGTTCAGATGGAAACTCCTTTCTTGTAGTTTGAAAGAAAGTGGGAACAAAGAACACTAAGTCCACAAAAATATTGATCAATTATTAAATTACTCTGAGTTAATGACTTTTATATTTGTTTAAATTATTCCAGGTAGCACGGCTCAAGAGCAGGAGTTTGAAGAAGCTGCCGTTCCCTCCGCGTCAACGTCAGCAAGTAATACAGTTACTTCTCTCTTTCTAATTTTTGAACCTTTAACTTTAGTAGGAACGTATTACGATCTGAAAATCTGGAAAGCTTTCTCCTTGACATGTAAGTGGGAAAATGGAGAATTCCCATCCCTAAATGAAGCAGAAGGAAGGAATGCTTGCTAGCCCGGTCCTTGACTTTTAATAAGGAAATATTCAAGACTTATCATTAAGAGACATTGCTGTTAAAAATGGTTCACACTTTGCAGCATTTCCTGTCTGGCACAATTGTGACTATATGTCATTCCAAGCAGGAGATGAAGCCATGTATTGCTCACTCGCTGGCCTGTGCAAAAGTCCCTTCTTTTTATTATTATTATTATTATTATTATTATTATTATTATTATTATTATATTATTATTATTATTATTATTATTATTATTATTATTATTCTTATAAAACAACTATGTTGTTGTTCATTCGTTCAGTCGTCTCCGACTCTTCGTGACCTCATGGACCAGCCCACGCCAAAGCTCCCTGTCGGCCGTCACCACCCCCAGCTCCTTCAAGGTCAGTCCAGTCACTTCAAGGATGCCACCCATCCATCTTGCCCTTGGTCGGCCCCTCTTCCTTTTGCCTTCCACTTTCCCCAGCATCATTCCCTTCTCTAGGCTTTCCTGTCTCCTCATGATGTGGCCAAAGGACTTCAGCTTTGTCTCTAGTATCTTTCCCTCCAGTGAGCAGCCGGGCTTTCTTTCCTGGAGGATGGACTGGTTGGATCTCCTCGCAGTCCAAGGCACTCTCAGAACTTTCCTCCAACACCAGAGTTCAAAAGCCTCTCTCTTCCTTCGCTCAGCCTTCCCGAAGGTCCAGCTCTCACATCCGTAGGTGACTACAGGGAAGACCATGGCTTTGACTAGGCAATGGATCTTGGTTGCCAGTCTGATGTCTCTACTCTTTACTATTTTATCGAGACTGGACATTGCTCTCCTCCCAAGAAGGAAGCTGTAAAGAAGACCGTTTTAATGCCACCGAATACCACCAATTTGTGAAGAAGTGTGGTTAAAGCTTACTGCCACCTAATCTGTGAGGAAAGCCGGGCAACAATCAATATCGGCTTAGGAGCTATTTTATAAAGGGACTATTAATTACAGAAGGCTATATTCATTTGATAGCGTAGCGCCCACTGTCCCTGGCTTGACCTTACTTCTTATGTAGGCTGTTTGCCTTGAGAGAAACTGTATCAGGCAAGGCTTGAGGAAAACAGTAACAAGTTTATTTTAAACAGGAGTATAACATGTTTAACTGTTTCTTCACAAGAGGCACAAATCTTGACTGGTTACATTAGTAAGGTTTCATGAGTAATCTCAGGCACAGACTTCAAGAGGTTTCTATAAGCAGATGTAACTCTTCTGGACAACTGTCCTAATAAAACAAATAAGCTAAAAGGCTTATTAACAGAATTGGCTCCCAGCCAAACCTTGATTCTTAACTCAGAATCAATAAACCCCTGTAGTTTATCACTATCAGGTCCTTTTCTGTAACCCCATTGGTCACCAATTAATTCCCTGAATCTCCACCCAGAGACTGAGTCTTCCCAGTAGCTCACCGGCTTACTGACTGACTCTTTTTAAAAAGCTGCGTCGTGAAGAGGCAGTTGGCTCCGCCCCTGTTGCTATGGCAACTCAGCTAATGCCAAGCCACCATCTCCAACAAAACATAATCCTCCATACTTACCATCCATAAACTACTGTTTAAATTACACATAACCAAAGGAATAAAATTTACACATCGTCACAGAAGCGTCTTTTGATTTCCTGGCCACAGTGTGCATCTGCACTCATCTTTGCACCTAGAAATACAAACCCTGTCACGGCCTCTATGTTTTCTCCCTCTATTTTCCAGTTGTCAATCATTCTTGTTGCCATGATCTTGGTTTTTTGGATGTTTAGCTGCAACCCGGCTTTTGCGCTTTCTTCTTTCACCTTGATTAGAAGGCTCCTCAGCTCCTCCTCGCTTTCGGCCATCAGAGTGGTGTCATCTGCATATCTGAGGTTGTTAATGTTTCTTCCAGCAATTTTCACCCCAGCTTTGCCTTCATCGAGCCCCGCACATCCTCGCATGATGTGTTCTGCATACAAGTTAAAAAGGTTGGGTGAGAGGATGCAGCCTTGCCGGACGCCTTTCCCAATCTTGAACCAGTCTATTGTTCTGTGGTCAGTTCTGACTGTTGCTACTTGGTCCTTGTACAGATTCCTCAGGACAGAGGGAAGGGGGCTTGGGATGCCCATCCCACCAAGGACTTGCCACAGTCTATTATGATCCACACAGTCAAAGGTTTTAGAGTAGTCAATGAAGCAGAAGTAGATGTTTTTCTGAAACTCCCTGCCTTTCTCCATTTTCCAGCATCCGGAGATTGGCAATTTTAAAAAGTTTTAAAAAGGATTATACAACATGGTTTATAATTCTGCATGCTGATGCGCATGGTGGGCCCTTTAAACAATACAACATAGTTTATAATCCTGCATGCTGATGCGCATGGTGGGCCCTTTCAACAATACAATGTAGTTTATAATTCTGCATGCTGATGCGCATGGTGGGCCCTTTAAACAATACAATGTAGTTTATAATTCTGCATGCTGATGCGCATTGTGGACCCTTTAAACAATACAACATAGTTTATAATTCTGCATGCTGATGCGCATGGTGGGCCCTTTAAACAATACAACGTAGTTTATAATTCTGCATGCTGATGCGCATGGTGGGCCCTATAAACAATACAACGTAGTTTATAATTCTGCATGCTGATGTGCATGGTGGGCCCTATAAACCATACAACATGATGCGCATTGTGGGCCCTATAAACAATACAACATGGTTTATAATTCTGCATGCTGATGCGCATTGTGAGACCTTTAAACAATACAATGTGGTTTATAATTCTGCATTCTGATGCGCATCATGGGCCCTATAAACAATACAACGTGGTGTATAATTCTGCATACTGATGCGCATTGTGGGCCCTTTAAACAATACAACGTGGTGTATAATTCTGCATGCTGATGCGCATTGTGGGCCCTTTAAACAATACAACGTGGTGTATAATTCTGCATGCTGATGCACATTGTGAGACCTTTAAACAATACAATGTGGTTTATAATTCTGCATTCTGATGCGCATCATGGGCCCTATAAACAATACAACGTGGTGTATAATTCTGCATACTGATGCGCATTGTGGGCCCTTTAAACAATACAACGTGGTGTATAATTCTGCATGCTGATGCGCATTGTGGGCCCTTTAAACAATACAACGTGGTGTATAATTCTGCATGCTGATGCGCATTGTGGGCCCTTTAAACAATACAACATGGTTTATAATTCTGCATGCTGATGCGCATTGTGAGACCTTTAAACAATACAATGTGGTTTATAATTCTGCATTCTGATGCGCATCATGGGCCCTATAAACAATACAACGTGGTGTATAATTCTGCATGCTGATGCGCATTGTGGGCCCTTTAAACAATACAATGTAGTTTATAATTCTGCATTCTGATGTGCATTGTGGGCCCTATAAACAATACAATGTGGTGTATAATTCTGCATGCTGATGCGCATTGTGGGCCCTATAAACAATACAACGTGGTTTATAATTCTGTATGCGGATGCACATGGTGGGTCCTATAAACAATACAACTTAGTTTATAATTCTGCATGCTGATGCGTATTATGGGCCCTATAAACAATACAACGTAGTTTATAATTCTGCATGCTGATGCGCATTGTGGACCCTTTAAACAATACAACGTGGTTTATAATTCTGCATGCTGATGCGCATTGTGGACCCTTTAAACAATACAATGTGGTTTGTAATTCTGCATGCTGATGCGCATTGTGGACCCTTTAAACAATACAACGTGGTTTATAATTCTGCATGCTGATGCGCATTGTGGACCCTTTAAACAATACAATGTGGTTTGTAATTCTGCATGCGTATGTGCATGGTGGGCCCTATAAACCACACGTGAATTACATTTCTGCATGCTGATGCGCATTGTGGGCCCTTTAAACAATACAATGTGGTTTATAATTCTGCATGCGGATGCGCATTGTGGGCCCTTTAAACAATACAACATGGTTTATAACTGCGTGCTGATGCGCATTGTGGGCCCTATAAACAATACAACGTGGTTTATAATTCTGCATGCTGACGAGCATCGTAGGCCCTGTAAACCATACAACGTAGTTTATAATTGTTGAGATTAATTTCACAATTCAGCAGCAGATCAGTTGCACTTCAGCGCTTTCCAGTAGCTTCTTCCTGCACAGTATTTTCAGTCAACTGCTCCCACAAACTCCAGTCACTCTGGAACTCTTTTACAGACACTTGAGCACATGCCCAGCCATTGCCAGTTTTACTATTGTTTCCCCCTTCGATCTAAATGACACTACAAACTTACCACAGCACACAGTTATATCTTGTCTTAGCAGACAGGTTCTTTTAATCAATTACACAGAGCCTTCGATGAACAGCATCACAGCACAAAGAGAGATATACACTGTACACGACTTCCTTATATACAATTCTATACAATTACACATAGCAATCTCTGATTGGTTCCCAACAAAGAGAGGTATACACTGTACATGACTTCCTTATATACAATTCTATACAACTACACATAGCAATCTCTGATTGGTTCCCAACTCATTAACTTAACTCAGACCCAGGTTTACATCATTCACAATCACCTGGACTAGGCCAGAACACATTCCCCAAATGATTCCCTACATACAGTTAATGCATGACTCGGCATTTCCAACAGAAGCCTATTAGCAGTGCATGACTCAGCTATATTACATTACAATATATTGTAAAACCTGACAATAATTCAGCATGCTGATGCACGTTGTGGGCCCTATAAGCCATCCAGCATCTGTAGGGGCAACATAAAATGACACAGAGGGTCAGATTCAGTGTTGCTGTTGAGGCTCAGCGTCCTGGCACCGTATCTACTACTGGTTGCAGGAGAAGGAGGAGTGATGCTGAATCAGACCTGGATCAGCGTCAGCTGAAGCGCATTCGTGATATCTTTTTGGCCCCGAGCGATTCAGGGGACTTTGCAGGGTTCGGCTCTGGGGACGTAGTAGAGTCAGATTACCGGGGAGTAAAGCGGGTGGCCAGTGAGTCTGACAGTGATAGTGATACTCTGTCTAAAAGACTTAAAGATACAGCAGACAATTCCAGTTCTAGCGAGGATGAAATGGAGGAGGAACTAGATTGGACTCTTGTTAAGAACATTAGGGACATATGCACCCAAGCTACGTCCAGTGATGAGTTCGAGGGATTCCAGGATACTTGGGAGGAGGGTTCATCTTGGCAGGATCAGGCACTGGATCAAAGATGGCAGCATTGGCGTGGCCAAGATGCAGCAGCTGCGGAAAATGAGTCAGATGCGAGTAGTGAGGCTCAATCAAGTGATAGTGACCGTGTATAAATTGAGCACGCTGAGAGATGTTACTTTGCAGAAGACAAAGTGTTGTTTACATGCTTTGTGCTGCCTAACTCTTGCTTGGGTTCCTGGTATCCAGTTTTCCTGCCTTGTATATCCTGACCTTGGAATCGTCTTACGTGAGTGACTTCATCCTGCTCCTGACCTTGGAATCGTTTATTAAGAGACTGTTTTGATTTTGTGCTTTGCCACACGCTCTTGTTTACCTTTGCTTTCCTTTTGGCTGAGCTCAAGTCCTGGAAGATCCGGATTAACTACTGTTTGTTTACCTGCCTGAAGGTTCTTTTGATTTGCTAATTACACTGCTGTTAAGCGCCTCTCTCAGTTTGTACCTCATTAAAACTGCTATTATCACTTCAATTGCTGTGAAAGACAATCTCTGTTACCTAAGTCTCAACAGTTGGATGTAACACTTCTGCATCATTAAGGGAATGGTCTGGGACACTATCTAGTGTTCCCAATGTGTGTTAAGAAAAACTGTTCTCTTTCTTGCTGAGTCCTTGTTTTCTCCGATTTCTAGGGTTCGAAAGACGCCGTCCTTGGAGCAGCCCTTCAGCCAAGCACAACTGCAAAGCATCAAAACAGCAGCGACTAGGCATGCAACCCTTCTCTGCTATTGCTTTATTTCGTGAGCATTTGTTGGGACTGAAGAGTTGTTGTTCGGAAAAAAAAAGTTAATGGGCTCTTCGCTTTTAACTAAACGCTCACAAGAGCAATTTAATATTATTAAATGTTGACCACCTTGATTAGCATATAACGGCCTGACAGTGCCTGGAGCAAACGTTTGTTGAGAGGTGATTAAATGTCCTTGTTTGTTTCCCCTCTGTTGTTGTGTTGTTGTAATTTTAGAGTTTTTTAATAGTGGTAGCCAGATTTTGTTCATTTTCATGGTTTCCTCCTTTCTGTTGAAATTGTCCCCAGGCACTGTAAGGCCATTATATGCTAATCAAGGTGGTCAGTTGAAACATTCACACCTAGCTCCAACAGACAAGAGTCCTTTGTCCCACCCTGGTAATTCCAGGCAGGACTGAAGACCAACAGGTCGCAGGTTCGAATCTGGGGAGAGGTGGATGAGCTTCCTCTATCAGCTCCAGCTCCCCATGCGGGGACATGAGAGAAGCCTCCCACAAGGATGATAAAACATCAAATCATCTGGGCGTCCCCTGGCCAACGTCCTTGCAGACGGCCAATTCTTTCGCACCAGAAGCGACTTCCAGTTTCTTAGGTCGCTCCTGATATGACAACCCCCCCCCCCAAAAAAAAACCAGGCTCCAACAGACAAGAGTTCTTTGTCCCACCCTGGTCATTCCACAGATATATAAACCCTTTTGCCTAGTTCCAACAGACCTCACTGCCTCTGAGGATGCTTGCCATAGATGCAGGCGAAACGTCAGGAGAGAATGCCTCTAGACCATGGCTATATAGCCCGAAAAAACCTACAACAACCCAATGATTCCAGCCATGAAAGCCTTCGACAATATATTCAATCCTGTTTGCATATTTGTGTATTTTTAAATTGCATGCTAATATTTTTATGTTACGCCACTAAGTCGCCTTTGGAAGAGATAAAGCGGGGTATATTTTATTTGTCGTGTCAGTAACAGAACAGAACAAAGCAAACAAACAGAGAAAATACAAAATTTGTGAGTTTGGTAGTTGATTAAATGTTCTTTGACCAGTATCTGGCCACTTGGAGTGCTTCTGGTGTTGCTGCAAGGAGGTCCTCCATTGTGCATGTGGCAGGGCTCAGGGTGCATTGCAGCAGGTGGTCAGTGGTTTGCTCTTCTCCGCACTCGCATGTTGTGGATTCCACTTTGTAGCCCCATTTCTTGAGGTTGGCTCTGCATCTCGTGGTGCCAGAGTGCAGTCTGTTCAGCGCCTTCCAAGTAGCCCAGTTTTCTGTGTGCCCAGGGGGGAGTCTCCCATTTGGTATCAGCCATTGGTTGAGGTTTTTGGTTTGAGCCTGCTACTTTTGGACTCTCACTTGCTGAGGTGTTCCAGCGAGTGTCTCTGTAGATCTTAGAAAACTATTTCTAGATTTAAGTCGTTGACGTGCTGGCTGATACCCAAACAGGGGATGAGCTGGAGATGTCTCTGCCTTGGTCCTTTCACTATTGGCTGCTACTTCCCGGCGGATGTCAGGTGGTGCAATACTGGCTAAACAGTGTAATTCCTCCAGTGGTGTAGGGCGCAGACACCCCGTGATAATGCGGCATGTCTCATTAAGAGCCACATCCACTGTTTTAGCATGCTGAGATGTGTTCCACACTGGGCATGCATACTCAGCAGCAGAGTAGCACAGCGCAAGGGCAGATGTCTTCACTGTGTCTGGCTGTGATCCCCAGGTTGTGCCAGTCAGCTTTCGTACGATATTTCGTATGATAAATCAGTGAGACCACCAATCCCAAACACACAGCACCGACCAATAGTATGCCAACTGTTCCCAACAATAAGGTTTCAGGAAGTTCGATTTAAACAAAGATTCAACTTCAGAAAGGCAGAATGGACCAAATTCTCAGACATGTTAGATGACATGATCACATCGGTCGCGCCAATCCCTGAGGGGGTATAAATAGTGGGGTATAAATAAATGCAGTAATAAATATAATAATAACAATTAATAGATTTTTCCAATGGTTCTCATTTCTCCCCTTCTTTTCATCAGATTCTGCAGAAAGGTACCGGCAACTCGTCATCCAACGCATGCTCCAAAGATACAGAACAAGTGGGCCGTTCCAGGACCAGCTGTCATCTTTCAGCCAAACTTTCATCAACCTTGTGATCCATCATCGCAAAACCTTGAAGTTAAAGAGGAGGATGGAAAAAGGCGTAAAGGAGGAACACACGTGTCTGCACGACATGGAGGAACACGGCAATGCAACCATGAGGTTGTCCGATCTCTTTGACTCCGTCCAAATGGAGACGACAAAGGTCATCCTCCTCTTGGGTAGACCAGGGATGGGCAAGACCAGACTCATGCACAAAATCTGCCAGCAATGGGCTGAAGGCGCCTTGCCTCAGTTCAGACTGATCTTCCTCTTTGAGTTCAGGCAGCTCAACCTGATCAAGAGAAAGCTTACCCTGCAAGAACTTTTCTTTGGTTTCGTCCTCCAACCTGACTCTTGCCCGGATGCAGTATTTGAGCAGCTTCAAGAGGATGCCCGGCACATATTGGTGATCTTCGATGGGCTGGATGAATTTGTGGAGAACATCGAGCTCTCATATCCTCCTTGTGTGCCATCTCCAGATCGCGTCAATCCTCTCTCGACGGCTGAGCTATTTGCCGGTCTTTGCAATGGGAAACTCTTGTCCGGCTGCACCGTATTGGTCACGACGCGACCCAAAATCATCCCTGAATCGCTGTTGAAAGCCAGCACTTTGCTGGCGGAGATCTGGGGGTTTGACCGCGAAAAGGTCGAGGAGTACGCTGGCTATTATTTCCGCCACCATTCAGAGAAAGAACAAGCACTTACCTACCTGAAAAACAACGGGAAACTCTTGAGCATGTGTTACATCCCCGCCTTGTGCAACATTGTCTGCATCTGCTTGGAATACTTGCTCCAAAACGCAGGGAGCAACCAGCTACCTCAAACTGTGACCGAGTTTTACATCCAAATGCTCAGCACCACCATATGTACGCATCAGGATAAAGAAGCGCATTTGGGCCAACACCAAGAAGCCCTTCTAGGTCTATGTGAGTGGGCCTTCAAAGGTCTAGAACAGAAGAAGATGTTGTTTTATGCCGGCGAGGTCCCAGAGCAGGTAATGTTCGCAGTCAACCACATCATGCAAAAGCTTGCACATAGGCAGATGCGTTAGTTGGCAAAGGTATCGGCACTCCTTTGCCTGTTTGCCTGTCTTTCTTTCTCTCCTTCTATCTCTTTTCTTGTTAGACTGATATTTATTTATTTATTACTTTATTTGTATACCGCTGTTCTCAGCCCTTAGGCGACTCACAGCGGTTAACAAGAAGAACAGCAAAAATTCAATGCTACAATAACACGGTAGAAAAACAGTTAACATCATAACACATTATACAATAATATACAATTAACAACAATAGCCATTCACTAGCGTCTCGTCACTGAAAAACATGATACTTCTCAGAGACATGCCTTTTCTGACCATATGGCAAGCCCCTTTTGTTCTTTTCCTAGGAATATGGTGTTGCACTCCAGATCAGGAGACAGGGCCCTCTTGTCATTGATATACCACACCTTGGTTTAGGAAAAATGCAATCCTTTTTATTGAATGATGAATATAAAATAGAATGAAGTCCAAAAGTAAAAATCCAAAATGAAACAGCAAACAGCATTGTCCAGAAAGCTTGCAGGAAATCCAAAGCAGTAATGTCCAGACAACTCTCAATAGAAATCCATGAACAGATTATTCCCTTAGAGACCAGACCACTGGAAAACCCAGGAGGTTTGTACTTGATTCTAGACTATGCTTGGTCTGAGGAAATCTCCCTCACGGGCACTCTTAAATCCCAGAAACTGATTCCGGTTAACTCTAATCTTTGGTTTCAGTTGCCGGATTCTCTCGGAACTACGTAAACATTGGGCCTTCCTGCAGTTCTGGCTTATCTCCAAATTGTGGCTATTATAGTTGACCCGACCAGGTGTTAAGTTATCTTGCAAGCTCAGGCCAGGAGAAAAAGGGAGTGAATTTTCTTCTCTCGGTCTGTCAGAAACTTTCTCATGAGAACTTGACTTTTCCCTTGAAGCCTCTAAATCAAAACCTGTAGGATTTTTACTGCCCAAAGTGTCTCCATCTTGAGCCTTGTACTCATTGATCACTTCAGCCTCACTATCCAAATTAGGCCCATCAACATTTGCATCAACATTAACATCAATGTTAGGCAATACAATTCAGGCTAGGCAATGTGGGCTAGGCAAAACTACGGTGAGGTGGATCAGTAATTCGTTAAATGGACGAACCCAGCGGGTGATTCTCCCCAAGGCTTCCTCTTCATCCTGGAAAGAAGTGATGAGTGGAGTGCCACAAGCAGGTTTCCGTCCTGGGCTGGGTCCTGTTCAACATCTTTATTAATGACTTAGATGAAGGGCTAGAAGTCATGATCATAAAGTTTGCAGACGACACCAAATTGGGAGGGAGATCCAATACTCCAGAGGACAGGAGCAGAATTCAAAACGATCTTGACAGATTAGAGAGATGATGGGCCAAAACTAACAAAATGAAGTTCAACAGTGACAAATGCAAGATACTCCACTTTGGCAGGAAAAACGAAATGCAAAGATACAGAATGGGGGACAATGATGCCTGGCTCGAGAGCAGTACATGTGAAAAAGATCTTGGAGTCCTCGTGGAAAACAAGTTAAACATGAGCCAACAATGTGATGTGCCGGCAAAAAAAGCCAATGGGATTTTGGCCTGCATCAAGAGGAGCACGTGTCTAGATCCAGGGAAGTAATGCTACCCCTCTATTCCACTTTGGTTAGACCACAAGCTGGAATGTGTCCAAAGGAGGGTGACTAAAGAGAACAAGCCATTTGAGGAGCGGCTTAAGGTGCTGGGCATGTTTAGCCTGAAGAAGAGAAGGCTGAGAGGAGATATGATAGCGATGTATAAATATGTGAGAGGAAGTCACAGGGAGGAGCGAGCAAGCTTCTTTTCTGCTTGCCTGGAGACTAGGACGTGACACAATGGCTTCAAACTACAAGAGAGGAGATTCCATCTGAACATTAGGAAGAACTTCCTGTGAGAGCCGTTCATCAGTGGAACTCTCTGCCCCGGGGTGTGGTGGAGGCTCCTTCTTTGGAAGCTTTTAAACAGAGGGTGGATGGCCATCTGTCAGGGGTGATTTGAATGCAATATTCCTGCTTCTTGGCAGAATGGGGTTGGGCTGGATGGCCCATGAGGCCTCTTCCAACTCTTTGATTCTATGATTCTATGATAAACCTTAAAATCATATTAAAAATAGAACATAAACAGACATTTAAAATTAAAGTATAGAATTAAAACATGTTAATATAGCATTAAAATCACAGAATCCAGAATTGTAATCCCAGGCCATTCCTGTTGTCAATTGCACTCATTTCCTTTTTCTTTCTAATACTGCATTACTTTACTGCCTGAAGGCTTGGTCCCATAGTCTGTATGTTGTTTCTGAAGGCCAAGAGGGAGGAAGCTGATCTAATCTCACTGGGGAGGGAGTTCCACAGCTGAGGGGCTACCACTGAGAAGGCCCTGTCTCTTGTCCTCGCCAGTCGCGCCTCCCCAGCAGGGCCTCCCCAGAATTTATTTATTATTTATTTATTTAAAGCAGTGTTTCTCAACCTTCCTAATGCCGCGACCCCTTAATACAGTTCCTTATGTTGTGGTGACCCCCAACCATAACATTATTTTCATTGCTACTTCACAACTATAATTTTGCTTCTGTTATGAATTATCTTCTAAATATCCGATATGCAGGATGTATTTTCATCCATTTGGCACAAATACTCAACACGCCCAAATTTGAATACTGGTGGGATTGATTTTGTCATTTGGGAGTTGTAGTTGCTGGGATTTATAGTTCACCTACAATATCAAAGAGCATTCTGAACTCCACCAATGATGGAATTGAACCGAACTTGGGTCACAGAGCTCCCATGACCAACAGAAAATACTAGAAAAGTTTGGTGGGCATTGACCTTGGGTTTTGGAGTTGTAGTTTACCTACATCCAGAGAGCACTGGATGTATCTGGACCAAACTTGGCATGAATACTCAGTATGCTTAAATGTGGACACTGGTGCAGTTGGAGAGGATAGACCTTGACATTTGGGAGTTGTAGTGGCTGGGATTTAAAGTTCACCTATAATCAAAGAGCATCCTGAACTCCACCAATGATAGAATTGGCCAAACTTCCCACACGGCACCCCCAGGACCAACAGAAAATATTGTATTTTCTAATTGTCTTTGGCGACCCCTCTGACACCCCCTCGCGGCCCCCCCAGGGGTCCCGACCCCCAGGTTGAGAAACACTGATTTAAAGGTTTTGTATACCGGCCTTCTCACCTCTCTTGAGGGACTCAGACCGGTTTCCAACCATAATATCACATACAACCAATAAAACATCATAATTCATATTACAGTAAAACATTAAAACAGCAATTACAATCAATAACTATAATGGTCAGTCGTCACACTAAAATTGTGTCGTAATAAAGTCGTCATCCTCCATCCATATCACAGGGTGCTGGCTCACTCGTCGAATGCCTGTCTCCATAACGAGGTCTTTCCTAAATGTCAAGGTAGACGGGGCAGTTCTGATCTCTGGTGGGAGAGAGTTCCAGAGTCGAGGGGCCACCACCGAGAAGGCCCTGTCCCTCGTCCCCACCAGATGCGCTTGCGAGGCCGGTGGGACCGAGAGCAGGGCCTCTCCAGACGATCTTAATAATCTTGATGGTTCATAGGGGAAAATACATTCAGAGAGGTAAACAGGGCCAGTCGTTTAGGGCTTTATAGGTTAACACCAGCACTTTGAATTGTGCTCGGAAGCTAATTGGCAGCCAGTGGAGCTGGCGTAACAGCGGAGTGGTGTGCTCCCTGTACCCAGCACCCGTTAGTAGTCTGGCTGCCGAGCGCTGGACTAGCTGCAGCTTCCGGGCAGTCTTCAGAGGCAACCCCACGTAGAGAGCGTTGCAGTAATCTAAACGGGATGTAACCAAAGCGTGGACCACCGTGGCCAAGTCAGACTTCCCAAGGTATGGGCGCACCTGCCGCACAAGTTTTAATTGTGCAAAAGCTCCCCTGTTGATCTTAATCTCTGAGATGCGTTCAGACAGGTAAGCTTTTCAAGCTGGACTCTGCTCCTGAATTGCTGAAAGTCACTCGTTCTACTGCTGGCATGAAAAGATTCTGATTTGCAGCTAATGTTGTTCTTGTTTTACCTCTTTTGCATGTTTTTTTTCCTTTTTGGACCCCCCCCCCCCCCATTCCAAACAGGTAAAGGATTTTGCTTGCCAACACAGTCTCTTGTTGACCTTTGAGGTGAAGACGAGTAGTGGCCAAACACAAGCAGGTTACACCTTCGTTCATTTCATCTTGCAAGAATTCCTCGCCGCTCTCTTCCTATTGACGAGCCAAAGCGTAGACGGCAACTGTCTGAAAGAGAAGTTCTTCTTGAGGTCAAAGTGGACTTTAAAGAAAGGGCCAAAGGAGCCATTCACCGCCAACTGCCATGTCTTCCTCTCCGGCCTTTCGTCCAAAGAGTGTCGGGGATTCCTCGTCTCCTTATCCGGACAAAGCGAGACTTGGATACGGGAACGGCAAACCATCGTGTTGGAGGTGTTGAAGAAGCTGGCGGTGGCCCATTTAACCGGGCCCAAGATAGTTGAGCTCTGCCACTGCGTGTACGAGACACAAGACCTTGAGTTAGCCCAACACGTCGGGAAGCGGTTGAACTTCACTTTTCAGTTCAGAAATTTCAGACTGATGCCGCTGGACATCATGGCGTTGGCCTTTGTGATCAACAGCAGCACTCATTTGGTGCGCTTGGACTTCGTTGGGTGCTCCATGGAGCTTGACTACTTGGATGTCTTGGGGAGCTGTGAAAATATACAGAATTTGAGGTATGACCTATTACTGTTATTCTTATTTGACTTCCAACTCTATGAGTCCATGATTCTATGAGGTTCCTCATGAACAGGGGTTCAACTTAGGACTTCATCACATGCATGTAATAGAATACCAGAGTTGGAAGAGACCTCGTGGGCCATCCAGTCCAACCCCATTGTGCCAAGAAGCAGGAAAATAGCATTCAAAGCACCCCCAACAGATGGCCATCCAGCCTCTGTTTAAAAGCGTCCTAACAAGGAGCCTCCACCATACTCTGGGGCAGAGAGTTCCACTGCTGAACAGCTCTCACAGTCAGGAAGTTCTTCCTAATGTTCATGTGGAATCTCCTTTCCTGTAGTTTGAAGCATTGGGTTGTTGTAGGTTTTTTCGGGCTATATGGCCAAGGTCTAGAGGCATTCTCTCCTGACGTTTCTCCTGCATCTATGGTAAGCATCCTCAGAGGTAGTGAGGTCTGTTGGAACTAGGAAAAAGGGTTTATATATCTGTGGAATGACCAGAGTGGGACAAAGGACTCTTGTCTGCTGGAGCTAGGTGTGAATGTTTCAATTGGTCTTCCAATTCCATCATCATCATCATCCATCATCATCATCATCATCATCATCATCACCAACATTATTACAATATAATAATAATACGGATAATAATAATAATAATAATAATAATAATAATAATCACCTTGATTAGCATATAATGACCTGACAGTGCCTGGAGCAAACTTTTGTTGAGAGGTGATTAGATGTCCTTGTTTGTTTCATCTCTGTTGTTGTGCTGTTGTAATTTTAGAGTTTTTTTAATACTGGTATTTATTTGAGAACACAGAAGTGCTGGACCACTCTCACAACCACCATGTCAGACTACACAGAGAAGCCATTGAAATCCACAAGCATGTGGGACAATTTCAACAGAAAGGAGGAAACCATGAACATGAACACAATCTGGCTACCAGTATTAAAAAAACTCTAAAATTACATCACAACATGGTCATGGGAATTCTGTGTGCCAAGTTTGGTTCAATTCCATCTTTGGTGGAGTTCAGAATGCTCTTTGATTGTAGGTAAACTATAAATCCCAGCAACTACAACTCCCAAATGACAAAGTAAACCTGTTTATTCATGTTGTCTTTCCTCTTAGCTTTAGGAGCCGAAAGTGTGGTGACGAGTTCGCTGCCACCCTTTCCAAAAGCCTGCCGAAGATGAAATGCTTGACAACGTTTCGGTAAGCAGTGCTCCGATTATGTTTTGCAATGCAACAGTTTTGCATTGCAACAAAACAAGCCCTGAAAGAATGGGCAAAGCAAGCCTAGGGCACAACTGCATTGTGGAATTAATGCAGTTTGACACTACACAACAACAACAACAACAACAGCCTTGAGCCAGGGCAGTCAAAGTGGTGCCAAACTGCATTCATCATCATCATTATCATCATTATCGTTATTATAATAATAAAACGGATAATAATAATAATTACTATTATAATACAAAATCCAGCAGATATATATCATTTGCTGTGACATATTGTATTTCGTGTCACAACAACAACAACAACAACAACAATGGACTTGAGCCAGGGCAGTCTAAGTGGTGCCAAACTGCATTCTTCATCATCATCATCAACAACAACAACAACAACAACATTATAATAATATAATAATAATAGGGATGATAATAATAATAATAATAATAATAATAATAATAATAATAATATGAAATCCAGCGGATATAATCTCGTTTGCTGTGATATATTGTGTTTTTGTGTCAGAATAATAATAATAGCCTTCAGCCAGGGCAGTCAAAGTGGTGCCAAACTGCAATCATCATCATCATCATCAACATTATAATATAATAATAATACGGATAATAATAATAATAATACAAAATCCAGCAGATATAATCTCGTTTGCTGTGACATATTGTGTTTTTGCGTCAGAATAATAATAATAATAATAATAATAATAGCCTTGAGCCAGGGCAGTCAAAGTGGTGCCAAACTGCATTCATCATCATCATCATCATTGTCAATATTATTATAATATTATAATAATACGGATAATAATAATACAAAATTCCATTTTATTATTATATTATAATAATGTTGAAAATGATGATGATGATGATGATGATGATGATGATGATTGAAGTTTGGCAGCACTTTGACTGCCCTGGCTCAAGGCCATTATTATTATTATTATTATTATTATTATTATTATTATTATTATTAACATCCTTGCAGACGGCCAATTCTCTCACACCAGAAGCGACTTGCAGTTTCTCAAGTCGCTCCTGACACGACCAAAAAAATTATTATTATTGTGACACAAAATACAATATGTCACAACAAATGATATATATCTGCTGCATTTCATATTATTATTATTATTATTATTATTATTATTATTATCCGTATTATCATTATTATATTATAAAGTTGTTGATGATGATGATGATGATGATGATGAATGCAGTTTGGCACCACTTTGACTGCCCTGGCTCAAGGCTATTACTATTATTATTATTATTATTATTATTATTATTATTATTCTGACACAAAAACACAATATGTCACAGCAAACGAGATTATATCAATACAGATAATAATAATAATAATAATAATAGTAATAGTAATAATAATAATAATAATAATAATAATACGAAATCCAGCAGATATAATCTCGTTTGCTGTGACATATTGTGTCAGAATAATAATAATAATAATAATAATAATAATAATAATAATAATTGCCTTGAGCCAGGGCAGTCAAAGTGGTGCCAAACTGCATTCATCATCATCATCAACAACATCATTATTATAATATAATAATAGTACGGATAATAATAATAATAATAATAATAATAATAATAATAATAATAGGGTTGTTGTAGGTTTTTTCGGGCTATATGGCCATGGTCTAGAGGCATTCTCTCCTGACGTTTCGCCTGCCTTTATGGCAAGCATCCTCGCTACCTCTGAGGATGCTTGCCATAGATGCAGGCGAAACGTCAGGAGAGAATGCCTCTAGACCATGGCCATATAGCCCGAAAAAACCTATAACAACCCAGTGATTCCGGCCATGAAAGCCTTCGACAATAATAATAATAATACGAAGTCTAGCAGATATAATCTCGTTTGCTGTGACATATTGTGTTTTTGCGTCATAATAATAATAATAATAATAATAATAATTGCCTTGAGCCAGGGCAGTCAAAGTGGTGCCAAACTGCATTCATTCCATAGTGTATCTGAATTAGGATAAATATATTTTTCCCCCTTTCTCGAACCAAAGTGGGGTACCCACCACTATCCTTGCTCTCCTCGCTGTCATCATCCAGCCTTCATGATAGCTGTGTGTCTTTCGTTTTCCAGGTTGACGGGTGGGAACATCACCATCTCTGGCCTTGAACATCTCATGGGCGCTTTTCCAAACTGCCAGCAGTTGGAAGACATCAAGTAAATTGGAGTTCCTTGATTCAGGAGGGAGGTCGTGGGAGGATTGGCCTGAGTTATTTCCCATTACGGGGATCATATTCACAAGCTGTTACTCCCTTTGAAGCTTGCAGGACAACAAGCTGAAGGGACAAGACATGGTCAAGCTCACAGAAATATTTCCTACTATGAATAAACTAAAGAAGATAGAGTAAGTACAAAGATTTCGAAGCAAGAAGGCGGTTTCACAAAACCTAGGCTGGGATAATTAATAGCAATGAATAATAACATCCAATGGTTAAATGGCGCTCCATGCAGTCATGCCAGCCACATGACCTTGGAGGGGTCTACGGACAATGCCGGCTCTTCGGCTTAGAAATGGAGATGAGTGCCACACCCCAGAGTCGGACACGACTGGACTTAATGTCAGGGGAAAACCTTTACCTAATAATATTAATTAATAACTAATTACCAATAACAACCAACAGTTATTATTCATTAATTAGTAATAATTAATATTTACTAATTGGATTAATTATTATTAATACTTTTTTTTGGTCGTGTCAGGAGCGACTTGGAAAACTGCAAGTCGCTTCTGTTGTGAGAGAATTGGCCGTCTGCAAGGATGTTACCCAGGGGACTCCTGGATGATTTTTGATGTTTTATCATCCTTGTGGGAGGCTTCTCTCATGTCTCCGCATGAGGAGCTGGAGCTGATAGAGGGAGCTCATCCGCCTCTCCCCGGATTCGAAACTACGACCTGTCGGACTTCAGTCCTGCCGGCACAGGGGTTTAACCCACTGCGCCACTGGGGGCTCCATACTTAATAATGCTAATTAATACTAATTGGTGATAACTGATGATAACTAATAACAACAAATAATAAATATTTGCACAGCAGTATTTAATTGTGGGTTTTTTTTGCATTTGTTTTGTTTTAAATGATTATTAGATTGTGTGGTTGGTTATCTTTCCTGTAGTTTGAATAATAATAATAATAATAATAATAATAATAATAAAAATTAATAATAATGATTAATTATCATTATTAATAATAATGGTATTTATTTATTGTTAATTTATAAGCATTATTAATAAGTAATAGTAGTTGATAACTGGGGATAACTCATGATAATGATAATAAATGATTTTCCTGATATTTCCTGTAGTTTGAATAATAATAATAATAATAAATGATTAATGATCTTTATTAATAATTAATAATGGTATTTATTTATTGTTAATTTTTAATTATTATAAGAAATAGTCATTGATATTTGGGGATAACTCATAATAAATAATAAATGATTTTCCTGACATTTCCTGTAGTTTGAATAATAATAATAAATGATGATGATTAATGATCTTTATTAATAATTAATAATGGTATTTATTGTTAATTTATAATAATTATTAACAGTAAGTAATATTTGCTGATAACTGGGGATAACTCATAATAATTAATAATAAAGGATTTTCCTGACATTTCCTGTAGCTGGAATAATAATAATAATAATAATAATATAATTAATAATGATTATTAATTATCTTTATTAATAATTAATAGTGGTATTTATTTATTGTTAATTTATAATAATTATTAATAAGTAATAGTAGTTGATAACTGGGGATAACTCATGATAATGATAATAAATGATTTTCCTAATATTTCCTGTAGTTTGAATAACAATAATAATAAGTAATGAAAAATAATGAATGATTTTCCTGACATTTCCTGTAGTTTGAATAGGAATAGTAATATAATTAATAATGATGATTAAATATCTTTATTAATAATTAACAATGGTATTTATTTATAGTTATTATTATTAATAATAAGTAATAGTTGCTGATAACTAGGGATAACTCATAATAATTAATAATAAATTATTTTCCTGCCATTTCCTATAGTTCGAATAATAATATTAATATAATAAATAATGATGATTAATTATCTTTATTAATAATGGTATTTATTTATTGTTATTTTATAATTATTATTTTTAATAATAAGTAACAGTAGTTGATAACTGATGATAACTCATAATAATTAATAATAAATGGTTTTCCTGCCATTTCCTGTAGTTTGAATAATAATAATAATAAATAATGATTAATAATAAATTATTTTCCTGACATTTCCTATAGTTTGAATAACAATATTAATATCATTAATAATGATGATTAATTATCTTTATTAATAATGGTATTTATTTATTGTTATTTTATAATTATTATTAATAATAAGTAATAGTAGTTGATAAACTGGGGATAACTCATCATAATTAATAATAAATGGTTTTCCTGCCATTTCTTGTAGTTTGAATAATAATAATAATAATAATAAATAATTAATAATAAATGGTTTTCCTGACATTTTCTGTAGTTTGAATAATAGTAATATAATTAATAATGATGATTAAATATCTTTATTAATAATTAATAATGGTATTTATTTATTGTTTTTGTAATTATTATTATTAATAATAAGTAACAGTAGTTGATAACTAGGGATAACTCATAATAATTAATATTAAATGATTTTCCTGACTCTTCATTTTAGCTTTGGGCCATTTGCCATTGGGGTGCAAGGCTGATGCTGTATCAGGGGGTGCATCTACATTGTAGAATTAATGCAGTTTGAGACCACTTTGCAGTGGCTTAACGCAATGGAAGCTGGAGCTTTATAAGGCCTTGAGTCTTCTCTGCCAGTCTTCTGCTTCACCAAAACTATACATTCCCGTATTCCATAATATTGAGTGATGGTGGCTCAATATTATGGCCTTCAGCAAAGTCCCCCATGACCTTCTTGCAAGCAAACTAGTCAAATGTGGTCTCTTCCAAACTGCATTCATTCTACAGTGTGGACGCACTCTAAGGAAGCCAAGAGGTGACCTCTTAATGGAAATGCAATCTCATGTTTGTTCTACCCTGAACAGTTTAAGCTTCAATGAGAGTTCGGTGGATGCAATCCTTGCTTTGGTCAAAGCTGTGGCGATTTCCCCAAATGTTACCAAGCTGCATATAAGGTACCAAGTGGCGTTGCATTTAATTGCATTTAATTTCTTTTTTAAATGCACACATGTATATGTCTGTCTATCTGTCTGTCTATCTGTCTGTCTATCTATCTGTCTGTCTTCTATATTACAAGGGTTGAATGAAAAGTAATGCCTCCACCTTTGTAACTCATCAACAGATATGTGGCAGGTACTGGTTTACTTTGTATTTCTAGGTGCAAAGATTACTGCAGATGCAGACTGTAGCCAGGAAATCAGAAGACGCTTACTTCTTGGGAGGAGAGCAATGTCCAGTCTCGATAAAATAGTGAAGAGTAGAGACATCAGACTGGCAACAAAGATCCATTGCCTAGTCAAAGCCATGGTCTTCCCTGTAGTCACCTACGGATGTGAGAGCTGGACCTTAGGGAAGGCGGAGTGAAGGAAGAGAGATGCTTTTGAGCTGTGGTGTTGGAGGAAAGTGCTGAGAGTGCCTTGGACTGCGAGAAGATCCAACCAGTCCATCCTCCAGGAAATAAAGCCCGACTGCTCACTGGAGGGAAAGATACTAGAGACAAAGTTGAAGTACTTTGGCCACATCATGAGGAGACAGCAAAGCCTAGAGAAGACAATTATGCTGGGGAAAGTGGAAGGCAAAAGGAAGAGGGGCCGACCAAGGGCAAGATGGATGGATGGCATCCTTGAAGTGACTGGACTGACCTTGAGGGAGCTGGGGGTGGTAACGGCCGACAGGGAGCTCTGGCGTAGGCTGGTCCATGAGGTCACGAAGAGTCGGAGACGACTGAACGAATGAACAACAACAACTGGTTTGTTCAGTAGACTCCCCACTACAGACCCTCCATATAGATAGATTAGATACAGGGGCGGCTCATCCATTACGCGAAGTAAGCTGTCGCAGAACACTTTTTTTGCCAGGGGTGCAGAAGCGCCTCTGTAAATGCCCCTCGACCGCCACTTGAGGAACGCCCCCTCAGCTCACAACAGCCCTAGCAGTCCGGGGGGAGCCTTGGCTTTCTTGCCTCGCTGCTGGCCGATCCTCTTCCCAAAGGGGCCGGGCCCTTGAGCCTCGCCTCGCCCCTCTCGTTCATGCTCCACCTGGCCACTGGGTGTGCGAGCAGAGCCGGCGCTCAATCGTTCTCCGTGTTCGATCCCTTCCCCATGACTGGCTTCCTTTCCCGATCCCCTGGTGCTCCACCCGCCTCCTCTCCTTTCCCCAATCCGCGGGTGGGCCAAGGGGTGGAGCCGCCCGCTTCGGGTCCGGAGGCGTGTCTGAAGACCCCAGCGTGCGCACCAAAAGTCGCCTCTTCTCGTTCATAAAAAAGAAAAGAAGCAGAGACTGACTTTTTCTAATAATTTTCCACTGTTTCTCTGCAGGAAGAATACGATACTAATCTACTTCACCAATCACTCCAGAAGGGATCCAAGGTGAGAAATGATCCTTTGGTTTATTGCCCTTTCATTCTGAAAAGAAGAGAAGAGAAATGTCCTTTCGACACAAGGAAAAAGAAAGCAGAATCTTGGATGCAGGCGAAACCTCAGGAGAAATGCCTCTAGAACATGGCCATATAGCCCGAAAAAACCCACAAGAACTGAGAATCTTGGTTGCCTGATGATAAGACCAAACCCATTATTGTCCTGTTGAATTTGTTGTTGCTATTATGTTGTTATTTATTGATTTGTTTGTTTGTTTTAGGTCAAAAGGAGTTAAAATCAAAGAAGAAGAGACCATCCCTCATGCCAGAAGTTTAATATTACAGTAAGTTTGCGAACTGTTGTTGACATAGGTAAAGGTAAAGGTTTTCCGCTGATATTAAGTCCATTCATGTCCTATTCTGAGGGTCGGTGCTCATCTCCATTTCTAAGCCGAAGTGCTGGCGTTGTCCATAGACACCTCCAGGTCGTGTGGCCAGCATGACTGCATGGAGTGCTGTTACCTTCCCGCTGAAGCGGTACCTATTGATCTACTTACATTTGCATGTTTTCGAACTCCTAGGTTGGCAGAAGCTGGAGCTGGCAGAGGGAGCTCACCCCACTCCCCCAATTTAAATCTGTGACCTTTCGGTCAGTAAGTTCAGCAGCTCAGCAGTTTAACACACTGCACCACTGGGGGCTCCATAATGTATGTAATACATGAAATAATTATATATATATACTAGCTGTACCCTGCCACGCGTTGCTGTGTCCTATAGTAAATCTTTTCAAAGTAGAGGTAGATATCTGGTCTATTATGAAAGAGAGGTACCTACCTATTCCTTCCCCCTTTTTCTCCCCCTTTCTCTCCTTTCTTCCTTCTCTTCCTCTTTCTTTCTTTCTTTCTTTCTTTACTTCTTTCGCTCCTTGGTTTCATCCTTCTCTCTTTCCTCCATTCCCTCCCCCTTTCTTCCTTTGCCTCCTTTCTTCCCTCCATGTTTCCTTCCTTCTTTCATTTTTTATTTCCTTTTCTCCTTCCTTCTTTACCTCTTTCCTGCCTTTCCTTCCTTTTATTTTTCTTTCCTTTCTACTTTCTCTTCTTCCTTCCTTTGGTACCTCTTTCTTTCCTGCCTTCCCTCCTTCCTTTCTTCCTTCCCAATGCTTACCAAACCCTTCTCATGGGAGTCCTGTGTGCCACGTTTGGTTTAATTCCGTCGTTGGTGGAGTTCAGAATGCTTTGATTATAGGTAAACTATAAATCCCAGCAGCTACAACGGAGGGGGGTGGGAGGAGGAGAAGGAGGAGGAGTGTAGGGGCGGGGCCTCGGTGGGTGTGGGCGGGGCTTCGGCGGAGGGGGTTGGGAAGAGGAGGAGGAGTGCAGGGGCAGGGCCTCAGTGGGTGTGGGCGGGGCTTTGGCAGAGGGGGGTGGGAGGAGGAGGAGTGCAGGGGCGGGGCGTCGGTGGGTGTGGGCGGGGCTTCAGCGGAGGGGGGTGGGGGGAGGAGAAGGAGGAGCAGGGGCGGGGCATCGGTGGGTGTGGGCTTCAGAGGAGGGAGGAGGGAGGTGGGGTGCGTTGGCCGTTTGGCCATGTGCGCGCACCGGGGACTTTGCGCCATTGTGCATGCTCAGTTGTTTTGTCGTTTTGTGAGTGTGTTGTTGTGTTGTTTTTTATTTTGATTCGATTTGTTTGTACCTTGTGGGTTGAGGTATGTGCATAGGAATTTTGGTTAATTTTTGTTGGGGGGTTTTTGAGTTTTGCTGTCCCGTTGGATGCCCCTTGCAGATATATATATATATATATATATATATATATATATATATATATATAGTAAAGGTAAAGGTTTTCCCTTGACATTAAGTCCTTGTCGGTTGCATCGGCAGCACAGCAAGGCAAGAAACAGATCAATCACAGCCACCTTAGACTATAAACGATTTTATTTTATAGCTATATAAATTAGAAGCTACTTAACACTCAGCACATTATAAAACTGCTTCCTTCCCATCCGATAGTAGATTTGCGAACACTCGAACTGCTGTTATCAGTACTAGTCCACACCTCCTGCATTCCAAAGTGACACATGACATACGACGTCCACTTGATTTACGACCTCTCTAGGAATGCCGTTCCCTCCATGGTTCAGTTAACACTTTCCACACAGGAATACACACTTGGCATAAAGCTACTTCATTTTAAACATACATAAATACTTTGAAATCTACATTACACATTGCAAACAGCTCCAACAGTCATGTCAGACTCTGGGGGTTGGTGCTCATCTCTATTTCTAAGCCGAAGAGTCGGTGTTGTTCACAGACGCCTCCAAGGTTGTGTGGCCAGCATGACTGCATGGAGTGCTGTTGCCTTCCCGCGGAAGCGGTACCTATTGATCTACTCACATTTGCATGGTTTTGAACTGCTAAGTTGGCAGAAGATGGAGCTGACAGAGGGAGCTCACCCTGCTCCCCGGATCTGAATCTGTGACCTTTCAGTCAGCAAGTTCAGCAGCTCAACAGTTTAGCCCACTGCACCACTGGGGGCTCTATAATATATAAATATATAAAATGTAATATATAAATATATATATTAATATATAATAATAATATATTAAATAATTGTATATTATTATATATAATATAATATATAAAATATATTATATTATATATAATAATATAATGTATAAAATAATTATTTTTACAAAAGTGTGTATATGTATATATATGTGTGTGTGTGTGTGTGTGTGTGTGTGTGTATAAAAGGTAAAGGTTATCCCCTGACATTAAGTCTAGTCATGTCTGACTCTGGGGTGTGGTGCTCATCTCAATTTCTAAGCAGAAGAGCCAGCGTTGTCCATAGACGCCTCCAAAGTCATGTGGCCAGCATGACTGCATGAAGTGCTGTTACCTTCCCGCTGAAGCGGTACCTATTAATCTACTCACATTTGCATGTTTTCGAACTGCTAGGTTGGCAGGAGCTGGGGCTAACAGCAGGAGCTCACCCTGCTCCCCGGATTCGAACTTGTAACCTTTCAGTTAACCTCCAGTTTTTTGTGGCAAAATTTGGTGCCTTGGTTTATATTTGGGTTGGCTTATACTCGAGTATATACGGTATAATGCCAGAAAACTATATATATATATATATATATATATATATATATATATATAGCCTCCATTCCTTTTGTGCATACACAGCTTGCAGGATTGCCACTTGGATCCTCGATGGGCAAAGCCTCTCGCAGATGTCCTCCGGAGCTGTCCGCACTTTTCCGAAATTGAGTAAGTCCCTCTTTCTTCCCAACCGTCTCTTAACCGAAGAAAATATTTGGGGACAATGTTGTCATTGTATTGTTGAAGGCTTTCAAGGCTGGAATCATTGGTTTGCTGTGGATTTCTCCAGCAGTATGGCCATGTTCCTGCAGCATTCTCTCCTGACGTTTCGCCTGCATCTGTGGCTAATGGCATCTTCAGAGGTTCTGTTGGAAGAGAGGCAAGTGGAGTGTATATATATTTATACCTCAGTAATTGCAACATCCACACTTTCTTCCAAACACAAAAGAGTTCTTTCTCTCATCCTGGACATTACTCTACAGATATATGTAGCATTTTAATGATTTATAGGATTTTATTGTGTATTTTATATTGTATTTAGTAATCTGATGTTTGTATATTTATCTATTTGCCTTGTATGTTTATGATCTAAGCATCGAATAAACAGTCAATCAATCAATCACAGATATATATCCACTCCACTAGCCTCATTGTCAACAGAACTTCTGAAGATGCTATTAGCTACAGATGCAGGCGAAATATAAGGAGAGAATGCTGCTGGAACATGGCCATACAGCCCGAAAAACTCCCAGCAACCCAACTTTGTCATTACTAACTGGGAACCATTTCTTAGTTTGTCAGATAACACACTTGGCGACGCCGGCTGCAATCAGCTGATGAAGACGGTGCCCAAATTATCCATTTCTGGCACTCTAAGGTTTGTCTTATTTATATTATTATTATTATTATTATTATTATTATTATTATTACTTTCTAATCTGATTTGTATTCGGGAGGAAAGTTAGGTTTTAAGTTCTGTTTTGACCCTGAAGTTATGGCCTCCTTTCTATTATACTACCAGGCCTTAGCACAGCGTGTTTAGTACAGCGGGTCGGGCTTAGCACAGCGGGTTAAACTGCTAAACTGCAGAAAATCCTTCTATTCAAAAATATGGCAGTTCAAGTCTGGATCGGGGTGAGCTCTCGCCATCAGCCCAGCTCCCTGCCCACCTAGCAGATCGAAAACAGCAACGTGAGTAGATAAATAGGTACTGCTTTAAGCAGGGAGGTAATAAAAGGTTCCCATAAGGACATGGCAGCATGTTGCATCCCAGATCAGGAAACGAGACCATAAGATTAAATCCACCACACTGGACTGTAGGAAAAACAATCCTTTTTTATTGATGAAAAATTGGTTACAAAAGAAAGGTAAATGTAAAGTCAAAAAGCCACAATAGAAACACAGCAGTCAGGAAAATCCCTGAACTTGAGCAAAATTCCAAAAACCACAATACAAGAACCAGGAACCTGTTAGCCTCTTGCTAACCGTGTACTTGAAAACTAGAAGCCTCTGGGATTACCGGCCATGGAACACAGAAATTCTGCCAAGGCACAGCCGCAGTCCAAAACGTTGCTTGATCTAACGAGACACCCGGAAGGAGGCCCCTTAAACCAAAGAAACTATTCTTTGAAATGCCCCTTGACTTTGAAGCCTGGGCCTGTCTCTCCTGTAATCTATTTGACCTTCGTAGAAACTGTGAATCACTCTTGTCTCTAGCTATCTGTTCCCTTCGGTCCTCATTAAACAACCCAGGTGTGATTTCCTCTGGAGAGCTATCACGGCTGGATTCCAAAACATTTTCATCAGGCTGTTCAGTTTCACTTTCCTCGCCACTGAGCTCAGCATCAACAACAGTTTCAACACTATCAGGGAGAGATATATGTTCAGTGGCTTGCTCAGTTGGAAATACAATCAGAGAATCAGGTTCACACAGAGATTGGGGCTCAGGTTCACACAGAGCAGGCTGAACCCCTACACAGCAATTCGATTGGGAGGATGTCTAAGGACAAGAAAGCTCCTCGGCATGGGAGATGGAGTAACAGCACCTCTGTGGCCGGAATCGAGCACAGCCTCCAAATGCCGGTGTTTGTTGCAACTCAGAGTAAGCTTCACCTTGCTTCCAAACACCACCACACAAGAGCTGTAGTTTTATAGTTTATTGAGGAAAAAATCCAAGTCAAAATAAATAATAACCATTGAAAAGTTCCAAAGAATAAGGTTAAATGCAGAATATAGTTCCAAAGATCTTCAGGTAAAAACAGGAGACACGATCCTATTGGCAAAGTTCAAACCAGAGTCCCAGGTACAAGCAATGAAACAATTGCCCCATGAATCACAATGCAAGAAATCCCAAGCGTACTGCTTTCCAGGCTAAGATTATTCCATGAAGCTTTCAGGCTAATAAGCTACATTGAACTGACACTTTCCCTTGGTTTGTAAGAAGCCTAAATACCTTTCTAACATGAAAACATTACATGAAATCATTGACCTTTCACTGAGCTGGCTTCTCGTCTGCCGGCCAGGCGAGAACTCCTCCTGACCCGGAGATCAAGATGAGCTTGCCAGGTCAGGTCACTGTCAAGGCTTTCAGTACTTTCAGTATCAGTGTGGGAAGGAAGCAAATGCTTCCTGTTCGCTATCTCCTTCGTTGAAATTACTTTCTCTTTGGAACCGCTGTGTTGATGTTGACTCTGCACTGTCTGTGCTGCATGTGGGAGCCGCAGGCCCAGAGATCTGAGGCACAGAAAAAGAGCCAGGAATCTGAATCCCATCATCCTCATCATCACAGAACATCTCAGCCACAACAGTGTTGCACTCCAGGACAGGAAAAGCCCTCTAATTTTAAACACCACACCGTTGGATGGAAAACAATCCTTTTATTGAAGATAACTAGCCGTCCCCAGCCACGCATTGCTGTGGCCCACATGGGGGTTCTGTGTGGGAGGTTTGGCCCAATTCTGTCATTGGTGGGATTCAGAATGCTCTGTGATTGTAGGTGAACTATAAATCCCAGCAACGACAATTCCCAAATGTCAAGATTCTATTTTCCCCAAACTCCACCAGTGTTCACATTTGGGCATATTTAATATTTGTGTAGAGTTTGGTCCAGATCCATCATTGTTTGAGTCCACAGTGATCTTTGGATGTAGGTGAACTACAACTCCAAAACCAATGGACACTGCCCACCAAACCCTTCCAGTATTTTCCGTTGGTCATGGGAGAACGGTGTGCCAAGTTTGGTTCAAGTCCATCATTGGTGGAGTTCAGAATGCTCTTTGATTGTAGGTAAACTATAAATCCCAGCAACAACAATTCCCAAATGACAAAATCAATTTTTTTCCAGTGAAGGACATAAATTGGACTGTTAGATGTCTTGTGTCCAAATTTGGTGTCAATTCCCCCAGTGGTTTTTGAGTTCTGATGGTAGCACAAACGGACATTACATTTTTATTTATATAAGATTAAAAAGCAATAAGGTAATTAAGCACTTTAAAGAAATAGGTAAATCCAATTAGGTAGGAAGGTAAGCAGAAACAAAGTAGTCCAGGGTAATAGTCCAGCAAAGTCCATAAAAACCAAGGCAATACTTTCCAAGTGAAATGAAAAGAATGAGGAAACATGAACTCAAGGTATGAATATAGAGCATAAAATCCAAGAATCAAAACCATGAAACAAATGCACTTAAAACATGAATTTCCCAAGCAAAACTTCCATGAACAAGAACGAGATCTTGACTTGATTCCAAACAATGCTTCATCTGACTACATATCCTGTACTTGGGACTTTTATCTCCTCATTAGCTAAGTCTCTAACATTCAGAAATTGGTTTAGTTTTAACTGAGAACTTCTTATCTTTTTCTCACGAAGCCTGGCAGATCGCCGAAGCCACTGTTCGGCTCTCCTGTTTCGACTAATCTCTTCCCGTCTATCTATTTGCTCATTAATATAAATAAAGTATATTATTATTATTATTACTACTACTACTACTACTACTACTACTACTATGATATTTTCCCCCCTGGATTGTCTGTCTTTTCCTTGAAAGTAACTTTGACCCTATTTCTCCGCAGGTTAAACAACAACCAGTTGACTCACAAGAGCCTTTTCCGCCTCTTGAACACCATGGCGCTTTGTCCAAATATAGTGACGCTGAAAGCCAGGCAAGTATGGGTTAGGTTTATTCAACAATGGAATATGTTGCCGTCTTGGAGTCCAGTGTATTTTTGCACAGACTGGACATATAGAGCATAAAATGACCCATTGGGGTGTTATGGCATAGCTATGCACCTCGAACGCATGGAGATTGGATGTGAAGGATCCCCACCAGCTTTCCTTGCATGCATCTCAGCCCTATGCACCTGGTAGACATGTTGACATTGAATGATGTTCAAAATAATAATAATAATAATAA
Source organism: Anolis sagrei (assembly GCF_037176765.1). Classification (NCBI taxonomy): domain Eukaryota; kingdom Metazoa; phylum Chordata; class Lepidosauria; order Squamata; family Anolidae; genus Anolis; species Anolis sagrei. The sequence continues at coordinate 6,063,588 of NC_090028.1, read as the reverse complement.
TAATAATAATAATAATAATAATACACTTTATTTATATTCTGCCCTTCTCCCCCAGGGGGCTCTGAGCGGATTACATTTACATATGTAGGCAAACATTCAATGCCTTTACAACAGTGTTTCTCAACCTTCCTAATGCCGTGATCCCTTAGTACAGGTCCTCATGTTGTAGTGACCCCCAACCATAACATTATTTTGTTACTACTTCCTAACTGTAATTTTGCTACTGTTATGAATCATAATGTAAATATCACATATGCAGGTTATATTTTATTCACTGGACCAAATTTGGCACAAATACCAGAAACACTGAAAATTGAATACTGGTGGGGTGGGGGGCTGATTTTGTCATTTGGGAGTTGTAGTTGCTGGGATTTATAGTTTACCTAGAATCAAGGAGCATTCCACCAACAATGGCGTTGAACCAAACTTGGCACACAGAACTCCCATGATCAACAGGAAATACTGGAAGGGTTTGGTGGGCGCTGACCTTGAGTTTTGGAGTTGTAGTTCACCTACATCCAGAGAGCACTGTAGACTCAAACAATGAAGGATCTGGACCAAACTTGGCACAAATACTCAATATGCCCAAATGTGAACCCTGGTGGAGTTTGGGGAAAATAGACCTTGACATTTGGGAATTGTCGTTGCTGGGATTTATAGTTCACCTACAATCAAAGAGCATTTTGAACCCCACCAACGACAGAATTGGGCCAAACCTCCCACACAGAACCCCCATGTGGGCCACAGCAATGCGTGGCAGGGGACGGCTAGTTATCTTCAATAAAAGGATTGTTTTCCATTCAACAGTGTGGTGTTTAAAGTTAGAGGGGTTTTCCTGTCCTGGAGTGCAACACTGTTGTGGCTGAGATGTTCTGTGATGATGAGGATGATGGGTTTCAGATTCCTGGCTCTTTTTCTGTGCCTCAGATCTCTGGGTCTGCGGCTCCTACAGACAGCACAGACACTGCAGAGTCAACATCAACGCAGCGGTTCCCAAGAGAAAAGAATTTTAACGAAGGAGATAGCGAACAGGTGGGGAGGCATTTGCCTCCTTCCCACGCTGATACTGAAAGTACTGAAAGACCTGACCCAGTAAGCTCGTCTTGATCTCTGAGTCAGGCGGAGTTCTCACCTGGCCGGCAGACAAGATACCAGCTCGGTGAAAGGTCATCGCAATGATTTCATGTAATGTTTTCATGTTAGAAAGGTATTTAGGCCTCTTGCAAACCAAGGGAAAGTGTCAGTTCAACGTAGCTTATTAGCCTGAAAGCTTCATGGAATAACCTTAGCCTGGAAAGCAGTACACGCTTGGGATTTCTTGCATTGTGATTCATGGGGCAATTGTTTCATTGCTTGTACCTGTGACTCTGGTTTGAACTTTGCCAATAGGATTGTGTCTCCTATTTTTACCTGAACTTTTGGGGAAAATAGACCTTGACATTTGGGAGCTGTAGTTGCTGGGATGTATAGTTCACCTACAATCAAAGAGCATTTTGAACCCCACCAACTACAGAATTGGGTCAAACTTCCCACACAGAACCCCCATGACCAACAGAAAATACTGTATTTTCCTGGTGGTCTTTGGTGACCCCTCTGACACCCCCTCATGACCCACCCAGGGGTCCCGACCCCCAGGTTGAGAAACACTGCTTTACAACCACATACAATGAGACACACAAACACAAACAAAGGCAGAGGCTTCTCCTTTCATTTCCGGCTTCTGGAGGCGGAAATCTCTGGCTCCGGGGAGGTGCTTTTCTCCATTTTCAAGCCGAGGAGCCTGTGTTGTCATCTCCTAGTCGTGTGGCTGGCAAGATTGCTTGGAGCATCTCTTTGTCTTTTCCCAGCTGTACTTGCTGTACCCACCACGCATTGCTGTGGCCAACCTTCCCTCTCTCTTTCTCTCCTTCCTCTTTTTCTTTCCCTTCCTATTTATCTTCTTCTTTCTTCCATCTCTACCTGTTTCTTTCCTCCCTTTGTTTGCTCTTTGGTTCCTTCCTTCCTTCCTTCCTTTCTTCCCTGCATTTTCATTTCACTTTTTATTTCATTCTCTCCTTTCTTGCTTCTCTACCTTTCTTTCTTTCCTTTCTTCTTTCCCTCCCTCCTTCTCTCCTTCCCCCTTTCCCACCTTCATTCCTTCCCTCTTTCCCTCCTTCTCTCGTTACTTCTTGACTGTCCCTTCCAACTCTATTCTGTAAGTCTATTTAATCTGTATTATGTAGTAATATATATAATAGTAACATATTATATAGTAATCTATATAACAATATATAAAATATTGTATTTATATCTTACATAGAAAGAAGGAAAGGAAGATGGAAGGAAGGAAAAAGTAAGGGAGGAGGGGAAGGGGGAAAGAAGGGAAGGAAGAAAAGGAAGAAAAGGAAAGAAGGAGGGACAGGAAGGAAGGAAAGGAAGGAGAAGGGAGGAAGAAGGGAAGGAAAGGAAGGTGGTGGATGAAGAAAGGAGGGAGGGAAGGAAAAGGGAAGGAAATGAAGAAAGGGAAAGAAGGAGGAAAGGAAGGGAGGGAGGAAAGGAAGAAGGGACAGGAAGGAAGGGAAGGAGGGAAAGAAGGAAAGGAAGGAGAAGGAAGGAAGAAGGGAGGGAAAGGAAGGAGGGGGTGAAGAAAGGAGGGAGGGAAGGAAATGAAGGGAAAAGAAATGAAGAAAGGGAAAGAAGGAGGAAAGGAAGGGAGGGAAGGAGGGACAGGAAGGAAGGGAAGGAGGGAAAGAAGGAAAGGAAGAAGCAAGAAGGAAGAAGGGAGGGAAAGGAAGAAGGGGGATGAAGAAAGGAGGGAGGGAAGGAAATGAAGGGAAAAGAAATGAAGAAAGGGAAAGAAGGAGGAAAGGAAGGGAGGGAAGGAGGAAAGGAAGAAGGGACAGGAAGGAAGGGAAGGAGGGAAAGAAGGAAAGGAAGAAGCAAGAAGGAAGAAGGGAGGGAAAGGAAGGAGGGGGATGAAGAAAGGAGGGAGGGAAGGAAATGGGAAGGAAATGAAGAAAGGGAAAGAAGGAGGAAAGGAAGGGAGGGAAGGAGGAAAGGAAGAAAGGACAGGAAGGAAGGGAAGGAGGCAAAGAAGGAAAGGAAGGAGAAGGGAAGGAAGGAGGGAGGGAAAGGAAGGAGGGGGGTGAAGAAAGGAGGGAGGGAAGGAAATGAAGGGGAAGGAAATGAAGAAAGGGAAAGAAGGAGGAAAAGAAGGAAGGGAAAGAGGCAAAGAAGGAAAGGAAGGAGAAGGGAAGGAAGGAGGGAGGGACAGGAAGGAAGGGGGGGAAGGAAAGGAAGGGGAAGTAAGGAAGAAAAGGAAAGAAAGGGAGGGAGGAAAGAAGGGAAGGGAGGGAGAGAAGGAGTGGAGTGGAATGTGGCAGAGGCAGCTACCTTCCGGTCTGGATGTTAATAGGAGAGAGAGAGTTAAATGTGTTGTGTTCGTGTCCACATATGCAAAGTAATACAAAAACATACACTATAAAACAAAAACATAAACTGTTCACACAACATATACATTAAAAGCAATTTATCTACTTACATTTGCATGTTTGTGAACTGCTAGGTTGGCAGGAGCTAGGGCTGACAGACAGGAGCTCACCCATCTCATGGGTTTGAACTCCCAACCTTCAGGTCAGCAGTTCAGCCAACTTTCAGGTCAGCAGTTCAGTAGCACAAGGGTTTAACCAGCAAATATGACATGATCTCTGCTTAATTTTTTTTAGCATCTACCATCGAACTGCAACTTTGACGTTCATCAGCAAAGATGCCCTGGGTGCCACGCATTCCAGGTAGGACAGGCAGATCAATAAATGTATGCCTTGCCTGTACTTCAGTCCATAGCATTTGAGGAGACTCTGACCACTTTTTAAAACTTTTTCCTTTCTGCAGGAATTTTTCTTGGCACGAGAAGCCATCGAGCCATGATGGAGAACAGGTGATGGACACGCCAAGGAAAATATGGTACAGTGATGTCAATTTAATCTCAGGTTTTGTATGTCTGATAGGCCTGCATGATCAATGACAAAAATGTTTCACTACTCATTACAAAATTGGGAGGGGGGTCATTTCAGAAGTATTTCTGAACTCTTATGAATTACTGTATATACTTGAGTATAAGCCTAGTTTTTCAGCCCCCTTTTTAGGCTGAAAAAAATCCCCTCGGCTTGTACTCGAGTCAAGGTTATTTATTATTTTACTCTGCTATTAGCATTATTTTTATTACATTTATTATTTTACTCTATTATTATTATTATTATTATTATTATTATTATTATTATTATTATTGTATTGTCGAAGGCTTTCATGGCCGGAATATTATTATTATTATTATTATTATTATTATTACATTTACATTATTTTACTCTATTACTACTTTTATTACAGCACTCTCTCCTGACGTTTCACCAACATCTGATATTTTGCCCACTACCAGTATGAAAAAAAAACCCTCTAAGGAGCAACATTCAAAAAACAATTACAGACAGGAAACAATCAGGGCCAGCTAACACCTCCGAACCAAGGATTCCCTGTCAGTGGCATCAGCCGCACAGCAAGGCAGGAAACAGATCTAGGTTCTTGTAGGTTTTTTCGGGCTATAGGGCCATGTTCTAGAGGCATTTCTCCTGACGTTTCGCCTGCATCTATGGCAAGCATCCTCAGAGGTTTTGAGGTCTGTTGGAAATAGGACAATGGGTTTATATATCTGTGGAATGGCTGGGGTGGGGCAAAGAGCTCTTCTCTGCTGGAGCTGGGTGTGAATGTTTCAACTGACCACCTTCATTAGCATTTGAAGGCCTGGCTGAGCCTGGGAAAATCTTTTGTTGAGAGGTGTTAAGATGTGCCTGGTTGTTTCCTCTCTGCTGTTTTACTGTTGTAATTTTAGAGTTTTTTAATACTGGTAGCCAGACTTTTTTCATTTTCATGGTTTCCTCCTTTCTGTTGAAATTGTCCACATGCTTGTGGATTTCAATGGCTTCTCTGTGTAGTCTGACATGGTGTTTATTGGTGTGGTCCAGCATTTCTGTGTTCTCAAATAATATGCTGTGTCAGGAGAAATGCCTCTAGAACATGGCCCTATAGCCCGAAAAAACCCACAAGACCCTAGTGATTCCAGCCATGAAAGCCTTCGACAATACAGGAAACAGATCGATCACAGCCACCTTAGGCTATAAATTAATTTATTTTACAGTTATATACATTAGAAGCTACTTAACACTCAGCACATCGTTGTTGTGACTCAGTTTGACTCTGAGTCTAAAGCTGAGCCCTGTGGGTCTTGTGAGCCAGAGTTCCCTGATAAGGAGGAGGATGGGTTACAGATTTCTGTTCACTCAGACAGGGTTGATGGTGAGGCTGCAGAAGGGGAAACAACAAGTCAGTTCTCAGGGGAAAAGAATGTCAGTGGTGAGACTGATAATGGGAGTGAATTCCCACACGGTCAGGTGGAGATGTCTTCACCTCCTTTACCTTCCCACGATGATCTAGCCCAGCTGGTAACCCAAGATAAGGGATTAGAGAGCCTTGAAGATAATGAATTAATGAGCAGGCAAGATCGCCTGCAATTAAGGGTCCAGAGAAGTTCTCGCTTAGCTAGTAAACGAGAGGCCAAGTCGGCCAAGGGTCATCGCAATGCGTTCATGATTGCAAAGGGTATTTAGCCTTCTCACTGACACACAGGCGTTGTCAGTTCAATGTGGCTCGTTCCATGCAAACTTCTATGGATTAACCTTGGTTTTAAGCAGCACACTTCTGGCTTCCTGAGTCTGGGATTTTGGGTTCTGTGTTCAACTGTTTTCATGGACTATTGTTTGACCATTGCTTAAAGGATTATGCTTCATGTTTTTGCCTTTGAATCTTGGGAACTGTGTCTTTGCATTTAAGCCTTTTTGGAACTTTGCTTTTCTTATACTATGTTTTGACTTTGCCTTTTCTTCAATAAACTACAAAATATACAGCTTTGGTGTGGTGTTGTTTGGGAGCAAGGTGAAAACTACCCTGAGTTGCAACAATCGTAAACTTGCTTCTTTACCGTCTGATCGTCTGATCGTAACATCCCGAACACACGAACTCCGTGTTGTGTCTCAGAATAAGATTCACCTTGCTCTCCACAACAAACCAGCCACAGTTGTGAGGTATATAGTTTATTGTGAGGTTTCCAGACAAAAGGCAGTTCATAAGCAGTGAAAAGATCAATAGAACAGGTTACAATCAATATAATCCATATAGCCAAGGCAGGAGACTTGAAGCACAGGTTCAGTGCAAAGTCCAAGAAACAGCATGAAGCAGCCTTCCCCAAAGCCAGGAGCCTGAGCCAGCCATAAAGCAACGTTGAAACTGACACCTAGAAATCCCCAGAGCAGAGCATATATTCACTGAACATCAAAACAATCAGCGTTCCCACCAAACCGATGATCTCAACACTTGGCCGCAATCCGTGGGCTCCGTCTCAACACCTGACCACCTTGACCCTGGTTCTCAGCATCTGTCTTATCATCTGCATTCCTTTCCTGTGAGAACTGCGGCCTCTCTACAGATACAGGCTGTGACTGAGAAAACTGAAATCCAACATCTGCATCATGCAGTTGAACCACAACACTCCGTTTGTTATCAGTACTAGTCCACACCTCCTGCGTCCATTTGTTCTTATGACCTCTCTAGGAATGCCGTTTCCTCCATGGTTCAGTTAACTCTTTCCACACAGGAATACACTCGGCACAAAGCTACTGCATTTCAAACATACATACATACTTTGAAATCTACTTTATAAATTGCAAACAGCTCCAACATTCCCCCAGGCAGGAAGCAACCAGGCTTTGAAGCCATTTAATCAAGCTGGCCAATTACAACATTCCCACTTGCCTCAAGCAGATAAGAGTTCTTTCTCCCACCCTGGACATTATTCCCCAGATATAAAATCCCCATTTTCCTAGTTTCCAACAGGCCCCTCAACCTCTGAGGAGGCCTGCTATAGATGCAGGTTTTTTTTATTTGTCGTGTCAGATCAACCAGTCAAATTATATTACATTTCTAACAGAACAAAGCAAACAAACAAATTACAAAATTTGCATGTTTGGTAGTTGATTAAATGTCCTTTGACCAGTATCTGGCCACTTGGAGTGCCTCTGGTGTTGCCGCAAGAAGGTCCTCCATTGTGCGTGTAGCAGGGCTCAGGTTGCATTGCAGCAGGTGGTCAGTGGTTTGCTCCTCTCCACACTCGCATGTCAAGGATTCCACTTTGTGGCCCCATTTCTGAAGGTTGGCTCTGCATCTTGTGGTGCCAGAGCACAGTCTGTTCAGTGCCTTCCAAGTCGCCCAGTCCTCTGTGTGCCCAGGGGGATGTCTCTCATTTGGTATCAGCCATTGGTTGAGGTTCTGGGTTTGAGCCTGCCACTTTTGGAATCTTGCTTGCTGAGGTGTTCCAGCGAGTGTCTCTGTAGATCTTAGAAAACTATTTCTAGATTTAAGTCATTGATACCCAAACAAGGGATGAGCTGGAGATGTCTCTACCTTGGTCCTTTCACTATTGGCTGCTACTTCCCGGCGGATGTCAGGTGGTGCAATACCGGTTAAACAGTGTATTTTTTCCAGTGGTGTGGGGCGCAGACACCCTGTGATAATGCGGCATGTCTCATTAAGAGCCACATCCACTGTTGTAGTGTGGTGAGATGTTTTCCACACTGGGCATGCGTACTCAGCAGCAGAGTAGCACAGCACAAGGGCAGATGTCTTCACTGTATCTGGTTGTGATCCCCAGGTTGTGCCAGTCAGCTTTCGTATGATATTGTTTCTAGCACCCACTTTTTGCTTGATGTTCAGGCCGTGCTTCTTGTAGGTCAGAGCATGGTCCAGAGTGACTCCCAGGTATTTGGGTGCGCTGCAATGCTCCAGTGGGATTCCTTCCCAGGTGATCTTCAGAGCTCGGGATGCTTCCCTGTTCTTGAGATGAAAGGCACATGTCTGTGTTTTGGATGGGTTGGGGATCATAGATGCAAGTGAAATGTCAGGAGAGAATGCTTCTGGAACATGGCCAGACAACCCAGAAAACTCACCGCAACCCAGTGATTCCGGTCACGAAAGCCTTCGAAAACACAATAGTATAATTTTTCCATGATCTGGGATTTCAATCCTACAATGTTTTGAGGAAAGGCACAGAAGAGGGAAAACTGTAGGACTGAATGCTTAAAACCCCTTCCTCTCCAAATCTGACACCATTGGAAATAGTAAACTCTTGTAATGTCTCCAGAAAGAAAATACTAATGAGTATATTAACCCTCTCTGTTCCAGCAATGTTTACTTACTATCTTTATGTATCCCTCGAAACACATCTGATTTAAACAACTAGTTAATTTGCCTTCTAGCTTCACAGACAACGAACTTCGTGATGCAGGAAATGTGAAGAAATTGTGTTTGGCCTTGAAGCAATGCAACGGTGTCTCTGAGATTGAGTAAGTTTCCTTTCCTTTTTGGCATTCGGGGAGGCAAAGCAATTGAAAAAAATAGAATACCAAAATGACATTTGGAAGCGATGTGGCATCTCTCCAAGGCAGCTGAAAATAATTCGTACTGTCAAAGGAGCTAATAGTATAAAATATATCTGTAATGGGATATTTATGTTTGGAAAATAATCTCTCTCTCTCTCCTTTTAAATGCAGTTTATCCAATAATTCTTTGGGTGATCTGGGTGTTTTGAAGGTTGCACAGTTACTCCCAGACCTGAAGGCATTACGTTCTATAACGTAAGCAAATGTTTCTCTCTCTCTCTTCCTCTATCTATGTATTCATCCATCCATCAATTTATTCTATCTGTCTGTCTGTCCATCCGTCTAATCCATCCATCTTTCCGTCTATCTATCTATCTATCTATCTATCTATCTATCCATCCATCCATCCACCATCCATCTTTCCATCTTTCCATCCATCCATCTGTAGAGATGTGTTTATTATAAAGTGTTATTTATAATGTGTTTAAACTGTATTTATAATGTTTATTATAAAGTGTTATCTATAATGTGTTTGAATCTGTATTTATGTATTACATTTGTTGCCAGGGCCTAGCTGAGAGAGATAGGTTGCCATGGTAACAAAGCTTCAGAGGAGGTGGGCGGAGTTTAAGGAATAAAAGGTTTGAAAGCGTCAGTTAATATTCAGTCAGGAGGAAGAGACCCTGAGGAGAAGATCAGAGCCAGTTAAGGGCTCTGGGAAATAGCAGAGTCAAGAAAGGACTCTGGGGAAAGTAGTTTAGTCCGGTGGATGAGACCCGGGGAAGAGGTTCAGAGTCAGTTAGGGCTCTGGGTTGTGAAGCTGTGAGAATTCAGCAGTTCTTAGAATTTGTGAATATTTCTTCAGCAAGAGAGCTGAAGGTGTTACCTTGTTAGATTGCTTAGGTTAAAGAATCTAACAGAGGGGGTTTTAAGGATCGCCAGTAAGGAAAGACTGGTGATCAGTGGTTTGTTCCGAGTATAGGGCAAACAGTGTGGACATTCACAATAGGGAACTCTGAAGTAGTATAAGCACTTCACTAAAGAAGGAGTTTGTAGAATTGTAACATCAGAAGCCTGAATGTATCTCAAACCAGCCATTTTGTAACATCAAGCCTTGTGCCAAGTTCAAATTCTCAAAACTGCAACAATTACGTTCTGTTAACAATAAAACTTGTTCTCTTTGTATTTCAAACCTGCCTCCTCCATTGCTTTTATGCTTGGTGCATTCCACACTACCAAAGTCACCTCACAACACAACTAAAGATAAACAGAGACATAAACCAGCGTCTCTAAACATATTGGTGGCAGCTTAATTGATATTTAAAAGAAGGTTCCTCACAGAATATTGGTGGCATTAAAGAAGATTAATACTTCCTCACATAATTTTTGGTGGCAGACGACGGGATTCGAGTAACAACTGATCGAGTGCCTTAAGTTTAATTTTACAATAAGTTGTGAGGTAAAAGTTGCTGAAAAATGGCTACCAGGCGACAGAGAAAGCTGGCTGAAGAAAGAGAGGGAGACCAAGGGGAAAGTTCGAGCTCTGAGGCAGAGACAGAGCCGGTGCATATGTCAGAAATGGCTTATAAATACAAACTGGAGATGGAGGAAAAACGATTAGAGATGAAACGATTGGAGGTGGAGAGAGAGGCGAAACAAAGAGAATTTGAAGAAAAACAAAGGGAAAGAGAGTTTGAAGAAAGACAAAGAGAGAGAGAATTGGAACGGGAGTTAGAATTGAAGAGAATGGAGTTTGAGCTAGAGAAACAAAGATTGACTTTGTCTCAAACATCCAGTGATGTTCAGGAAGGGAGATCTGGAGTGGATACCCCAGATTTGACAAAGAAATTCCCAAAATTTACCAAAGGTGATGACCCAGAGAAATTCCTTATATCTTTTGAGAGATGTTGTCGAGATTTTGGGTTGGCTAAAGACAAATGGATGATATACCTAAGGCCTCAGATAAGTGAGAAGCTTTTACAGATTTATGGACAGATGCCGGAGGAGTCTTGTAGAGACTATGATCTGTTTAAGAAACAGATTCAACAGGAATATAGATTGACTCCTGAATATTATAGATTTAAGTTCAGGACGTTGAAGAAAGATAAAACACAAAGTTTTGCTCAGGTGGCCTCTAGATTGTCTCAACTGTTCGATAGTTGGATAAAGACGTCTGAGGTAGAAGATTATCAACAGCTGAGGGAACTTTTGAAATTGGAACAATTTTTCCAATTAGTTCCTTATGAAATTCGTTGGGTGATTCAAGATCGCAAGCCATCCACGATTGTAGAGGCAGCGGGTATGGCAGATCAAATAACAACCTTGAAAGAAGGATTTAAAAGGGAAGATCTGCCAGGGGACAAAAGAACAAACAGGCAGCCATTTTATCCACAACAAACGCGCCCACAGCAAGGAAAGGGCTCTGACATAGAAGACACCATCTGTAGGAGGCAGAGTGTAATAAGACCAACTGCTCCTGAGGTAAAACGACGGTGCTATCAATGTGGAAAATTGGATCATATAAAATATCAATGTCCCCTGTTAAGGAATGAGAAAACAACCCTCTTTATAAATAAAATGAAAGAAACACCAAAGGCAGAACCGGTTACTGTTGCAAAGGAGAGTTCAAGCTCAGAGCCTCAAGAGAAACAATGTTTGTTCATCCTGTCAGGCAGCCCATCTAAGGACTACTTAGAAACCATTTCTATTGATAACAAAGACAGGAAAGGACTCAGAGATACAGGTTCCGAAGTGTGCATAGTGCATCCCGAAATAATACCTCAGAAGTTTCAGCAGCCAACCTCTGAAATAAAACTAAAAGGTTTAGGACCGGCGATTCCATCAGCCGTGGTGACTTTGCCAATAGAATATGAAGGATGGAAGGGTATGTGGGATTTTGCAGTCAGTCCTGACATACCATATCAATGCTTAATTGGAAATGATTTGGCTGAGGAGATTAAATACTGTAAGATGGCGTGTGGGGAGAAAGAATGTAACAATGAAAGCCCTGAACAAAAAGCCATGTGTTTTGCCATACAACAAGATGGGGACGAGAGTCCAGAAACCAGCGCTACAGTGGCTGAGCTTGTTAAGAAGACGGGAGGAGTTGAGGAGATTCGGCAGGAACAGAGAGCCGATGGATCTCTGAAGCCTCTATTTGCTTTAGCTCAAAACCCCACAGTATTGGCAGAAGAACAGCCCTCCGAGTTTATACTGAAGAATGGTGTCTTATATAGAGAATCCAAAAGTGTAAACTCGACAGAAAGATCAGTGACATGTAGTCAAATTGTAGTGCCTCAAGGTTTTAGAGAACAGCTGATGAGGGTGGCACACGAAAACCCTCAAGGTGGACATTTGGGCATAAGAAAAACCACGAAGAGGATCACTAAAAACTTTTATTGGCCTGGCATGTTCCAGAGGATCAAAGAGTTTTGCCAGTCTTGTGACATCTGCCAGAGATTGAGCACTGGAAGGGATAAAGTTAAAGCTCCTATGATCCCTATGCCAATAATTGGAGAACCATTTTACAGAGTAGGCATTGACATTGTAGGTCCTCTCTGTAAACCAAGCAGACGTGGTTACCGTTACATTTTAACCATGATTGACTACGCCACAAGATATCCAGAGGCTGTAGCTCTGACTAACATCGAAACAACTACAATTGCAAATGCCCTGCTGTCCATTTGGGGAAGAACTGGATATCCTAGAGAACTGGTCTCGGACTTGGGAACCCAGTTTACTTCCAAGCTTATGTCGAAATTGCTGGAGTTATGTGGAATTAGACACCTGACTTCCACAGCATATCATCCGCAGACAAATGGACTGGTTGAGAATATGAACAAGACTTTAGTCAAAATGATAAAGTCTTACAGTCAGGAAAGGCCATATGACTGGGACGTCAAATTACAACAACTGCTGTTCGCCTACAGGACCGTCCCTCATGACAGCACCGGCTACAGTCCATTTGAATTGCTGTATGGAAGGAAAGCTCGTGGTCCGTTAGATCTGTTAAGAGAATATTGGGAAGAAAGTCCGGCGAAGGATCCTGTTCCAGTGACAGAGTATTTAAGAGATCTTCAAGCAACAATGCAGCTGGCTAGAGACATTGCTCAAGAACATTTGCTTGCGGCTCAGCAGAAACAGAAAGACTATTATGACTCTACTGCTAAACCAAAGGTCTTCGACATTGGAGATGAAGTTTTATTTTTATCTCCCAACAAGGCCAACAAGCTTCAATTGGATTGGTCTGGACCATGGAAGGTCATCAGAAGACACAACCACATAAACTATGATATTTTTGATGAACAATCCAATGTAGAAAGAAGAGTCCATGTAAATATGTTGAAGCCTTATGTTGTAAGATCTGCAAATGTATTTTTGTTGTTTCAGAAGAGGAATCCGGTCCCTTTTCTTTTTGGGAGGGTGATCGTGAACAGTACAGGAATTTAGATCGGGTAAATATGAACAGAGAATTGTCCCAACCACAGAGAAGAGAGGTTGTGGAAGTTTTAAGTAAAAATTGGCATTCTGATAAATGTAATATGTCAACAAATTAAAATGGTTAGAAAATCTATAGGGTACGAATAACAAATTGTTAAGATGGAGTTTGGGTTTACAAGATTTCATATTTGACATAAAACATGTTTCAGGTAAACGAAATGTAGTTGCGGACGCCTTATCTAGGATTCCATAGGTTAAAGGTTTGTATATATGTGTAATTGAAATGTATTTGACCCTAATATGTTTCCCTTTCAGAATTGATGTATATGTATATATTGTTGAATAATATGTGGAATTATTTTTGCCATTCTGGGATCGAGAATGGTACAAAAATAATATTTCTGGGGGGGGAAGGTGTAGAGATGTGTTTATTATAAAGTGTTATTTATAATGTGTTTAAACTGTATTTATAATGTTTATTATAAAGTGTTATCTATAATGTGTTTGAATCTGTATTTATGTATTACATTTGTTGCCAGGGCCTAGCTGAGAGAGATAGGTTGCCATGGTAACAAAGCCTCAGAGGAGGTGGGCGGAGTTTAAGGAATAAAAGGTTTGAAAGCGTCAGTTAATATTCAGTCAGGAGGAAGAGACCCTGAGGAGAAGAGCAGAGCCAGTTAAGGGCTCTGGGAAATAGCAGAGTCAAGAAAGGACTCTGGGGAAAGTAGTTTAGTCCGGTGGATGAGACCCGGGGAAGAGGTTCAGAGTCAGTTAGGGCTCTGGGTTGTGAAGCTGTGAGAATTCAGCAGTTCTTAGAATTTGTGAATATTTCTTCAGCAAGAGAGCTGAAGGTGTTACCTTGTTAGATTGCTTAGGTTAAAGAATCTAACAGAGGGGGTTTTAAGGATCGCCAGTAAGGAAAGACTGGTGATCAGTGGTTTGTTCCGAGTATAGGGCAAACAGTGTGGACATTCACAATAGGGAACTCTGAAGTAGTATAAGCACTTCACTAAAGAAGGAGTTTGTAGAATTGTAACATCAGAAGCCTGAATGTATCTCAAACCAGCCATTTTGTAACATCAAGCCTTGTTAATTGATATTTAAAAGAAGGTTCCTCACAGAATATTGGTGGCATTAAAGAAGATTAATACTTCCTCACACATCTTTCTTTCTTTCTTTCTTTCTTTTTTGTCTACCTTTCTTTCTTTCTCTCTCTCTCTCTTTCTATATTTTTATCTTTCTACCCATCTATCTATCCATCCATTTATTCTGTCTATCTGTCTGCCTGTCCATCCACCCATCCACCCACCCATCCACTCATCCACCCATCCATCCATCCATCCATCCATCCATCCATCCATCCATTTATTCTATCTGTCTGTATGTCCGTCCGTCTAATCCATCCATCCATTTTTCCATCTATCTATCATCTATCTATCTATCTATCTATCTATCTATCTATCTATCTATCCAACCATCCATCCACCCATCCACCCATCCATCCATCCATCCATCCATCTTTCCATCTTTCTTTCTTTCTTTCTTTCTTTCTTCCTATCTATCTATCTATCTATCTATCTACCCATCTATCCATCCATCCATTTATTTTGTCTATCTGTCTGCCTGTCCATCCATCCATCCACCCATCTACCCATCAATCAATCCATCCATTTATTCTGTCTGTCAATCTGTCCGCCTATTCCATCCATCCATCCATCCATCCATCCATCCATCTATCTATCTATCTATCTATCTATCTACCCATCTATCTATCCATCTTTCCATCCATCTTTCTTTCTTTCTTTCTTTCTTTTTTTCTTTCTACATATCTATCTATCTATCCATCCATCCATCCATCCATCCATCCATCCATCCATCTATTTATTCTGACTGTCTGTCTGTCCATCCGTCTGTTCATCTATCTAACTATCAATCTATCCATCCACCCATCCACCCATCCATCCATCCATCCATCCATCCATCCATCCATCTATCCATCCATCTTTCCATCCATCCATCCATCCATCCATCCATCCATCCATCCATCCATCCATACATCCATTTATTCTGTCTGTCTGTCCATCCATCTGTTCATCTATCTATCTATCTATCTATCTATCTATCTATCTATCTATCTTCTATCTATCCTTCCATCTTTCTATCTTTCTATCTTTCTATCTAATCTATTCAACCATTTATCCTCTCTCTCATCTGTCCATCCACCTATCCTCTATCCATCCTATATCTATCTGTCTATCTTCTATATTTCATTATGGCAACTGGGAGGCAAGTCCGGGTAATTCTCTAGTTTTTTATTCTCATTCAGAAATGAATGATGCTTTGTTGTTTTCCTTGCTCTAGACTGGATGGGAACCATCTATCCTTGGACGGAGTTTTTCGTTTGGTGGAATACTTCTCTTCCTTGAAACATATGACCTCGATGCAATTGAGGTAATGTTTAGGAACAATTTTAACTCCTCTTGTTTTCTACAGTGAAAAATAGTACTAAAACTATTACATTGGTGGAGTTTTGTCCTTCCCAGTCGACTCAGGCAAAAGCAAACTGCTGTGCATTCTTTTTCACTGAAAACATTTGCATGGCCAGAAAAATGTTCCAATATTTGTTTTGTTATAATAATGAAATTCATTTATTAATTTCTCTCATCTCATTTCTCATTGCAGTTTGGGAAGAAACCAGAGAGTCCATTTAACTTTTGGAGGGGAAATCAGGTAAAAATGCACAGCTGCATTAAACCACTGCTGACCAAGAGGTCATGAGTTCGAAGCCAGCCCGGGTTGGAGTGAGCTCCCGACCATTAATAGTCTAGCTTGCTGTTGACCTATGCATCCCAAAAGACAGTTGCATCTGTCAAGTAGGAAATTTAGGTACCGCTTTATGCGGGGAGACTAATTTAACTAATTTACAATGCAAACATCATATGTTTTGCATGCCAATGTCCCCACATTCATATCTTGGCATCTCCAAGGGAGAATCAATGTAACCAGGATGTATTATAATGATGGTTAATGGCTTTTGCTCTGGATTTTGCTCCTGAGCTATCCAAGGTGATAAAGGACTGGGTTGTGGCGCAGCAGGTTGGGAGTCCACCGCATTAAATCACTACTGACTGAAAGGTCATGAGTTCGAAGCCAGCCCGGGTTGGAATAATCTCCCGGCCATTTGCCTAGCTTGCTGTCGACCTTTACAGCCCGAAACACAGTTGCATCTCTCAAGTAGTAAATTTAGGTACCGCTTATTCGAGGAGGATAATTTAAGTAATTTGCAATGCCATAAAACTCTCCAGCAGCAGTGCAAAAGAATGAGGAAGTACTCAATCAGTGTCACAAGTGGATTGTGATTTTGCTCCTGAGCTATCCAAGGTGCTAAAGGACCGGGTTGTGGCGCAGCTGGTTGGGAGTCCACTGCATTAAATCACTACTGACTGAAAGGTCATGAGTTCGAAGCCAGCCCGGGTTGGAGTAAGCTCCCGACCATTTGTCTATCTTGCTGTTGACCTTTGCAGCCCGGAACACAGTTGCATCTGTCAAGTAGAAAATTTAGGTACCGCTTATGCAAGGAGGGAAAGTGAAAGGTAAAAGGAAGAGGGGCCGACCAAGGGCAAGATGGATGGATGGCATCCTTGAAGTGACTGGACTGACCTTGAAGGAGCTGGGGGTGGTGACGGCCGACAGGGAGCTCTGGCATGGGCTGGTCCATGAGGTCACAAACAGTCGGAGACGACTGAACAAATGAACAACATGCGAGGAGGATAATTTAAGTAACTTAAAATGCCATAAAACTCTCCAACAGCATACAAAAGAATGAGGAAGTACTCGATCAGTGTCACAAGTGGACGGTGAAGCAACAGCTCCCCCGGTGGCCGGAATTCAAAAAGCATACCCTCATGAAGCTGGAAAGTTAAATAGCCTCTGTGTGTCTGTCTATATATGTGGTGTGTCTATGGCATTGAATGTTTGCCACGTATATGTGCATTGTGATCTTCCCTGAGTAGTGAGAAGGGTGGAATATAAATACTGTAAATAAATAAATAAGCCTTATCAACCCAATACGCTAAATAGTTCTTCTAGTAAAGTTCTGCTCAAAGCTCGCCATTGTATTGACACCAGCCAATCACTGGAAATAATCTATAATGATCCCAAAATTGGAGAATATGTTGTTGTCAACGGCATTCTTCAGATCCTTCGGTTCCTTTGCCAGGCATTTACATTGTATTTGTTGGTGCCTGGGAATGGAGCTGATGAAAATTTCAGAACTCTAACAAAACTTTCAAAATTTCATTATAAATGGCAGTTCCTAATTGGTTCTGTCATAAAAATAATCAATAATGAAATAATAATGAAATTTTGAAAGTTTGGTTAGAGTTCTGAAATTTTCACCACCAGAACTTTATCAACACTGTAGAAGTAAAGCACCAGCGCCCCCTAGTTTTCACCACCAGAATTTTAGTTTTGTAAGTACTTTAGAACCATTTAGAAGCATGGATTGCACATGCCTATAATCAAAGTGTTTGTGTCTGTCAGCTAACTGGTGGGTTTTCTTTTTTATTCTTTGACAACATAGTCTGGAGCATCAAGGAGAGACGTGTGAGCCTGCAGTGGGTGGCCGTTGCTTTAGGTAAGGTGCAGTTTCCCCCTTTCTTTGGAGTTGTCAAAGCATTGTACTCCATAACATGATTTTTGTTTCCTGGGTTATCAATGTCAGGAAACTAGTCCAATGTGGGCTAGGCAAAACTACGGTGAGGTGGATCTGTAATTGGTTAAATGGACGAACCCAGAGGGTGATTCTCCCCAAGGCTTCCTCTTCATCCTGGAAAGAAGTGACGAGCGGAGTGCCGCAGGGTTCCGTCCTGGGCCCGGTCCTGTTCAGGATCTTTTTTTTTTTAATTGAGAAAGAAAAATAATAACATATTTGAACAGATAATACTTGTCTATTGTAGGCATACATTATAGTGACATATTTCAATATTATCTATTCGCATTCTTACAAGTTTATTCATATTACATTTTTATTATTATTATTTTCTTCTTTCTTTCCCCCCCCTCCTCCTCCCATCACCCTTTCCTACCCCTCCCACCACATTTCTCTCTATATCTTTATTTTTAACCACGCACACAACTTTTGCAATCTTTGTACAATTTCTGTGCTGGCTTCACCTTCTTCTACCCATTTCATATATGTTGCCCATTTCTCTTTAATTTCTTCTGTTTTATCCTCCTGTGAGTCTTCTTGGGTTATACATTCAATAATATTTGATTGAACTTGTTCAAATAAATAATTATTCCAATTTTCCAAATTCCATTTTTTTTCATCTCTCCACCCCCAGGCTATTACCGCCTTACCTGCTAAAATCATTGCTTTAAATAAGTTTTGGTTCTTCGCATCAATATTTTTATTCCCTGTAATTGCCATTAACATAAATTCCATATTGGCTTGTATTGTTATTTTGAAAAGTTTCCCAATTTTTCTAGTTACCTTATTCCAAAACGTTTTTGCTTTTAAACAGTCCCACCACATATGTGCATACCAACCTTTCTCTGCTTTACAGTGCCAACACATTGGACTTAATCCTGTTCCCATATTTGCTAATTGAGCTGGTGTCCTGTACCATTTCCAGATAAATTTCCTTTCTAATTCTTTATATTTTTCCATTTTGATTTTATTTATCCCTTTCTTTAATTCCTCAATAGTTTGTTTTGTGAGAGTCCCCTCCTTCTGCCACTTATTTTGTAATGTTCTGACTACGTATTCATCGTCCTTTATCATTGTTTTGTATAATTCTCCTACTAAACCTTTCATTGTCTTCTGCCCTTTCTTAAATATATTTTCAACCGCACTTTCCTTGTCTAAACATTCTCCTTATTTCCCCTGTTTAAATTTGTTATATAGGCCTAGTACTTTTATCCAGTTTTTATTTCCCATTTTTTCTATTATAATAGGATAATAGGATAATAGAGTTCAACATCTTTATTACTGACTTAGATGAAGGGTTAGAAGGCAGGATCATCAAGTTTGCAGACGACACCAAATTGGGAGGGAGAGCCAATACTCCAGAGGACAGGAGCAGGACTCAAAACGATCTTGACAGATTAGAGAGATGATGGGCCAAAACTAACAAAATGAAGTTCAACAGTGACAAATGCAGGATACTCCACTTTGGCAGGAAAAACGAAATGCAAAGAGACAGAATGGGGGACAATCCCTGGCTTGAGAGCAGGACGTGTGAAAAAGATCTTGGAGTCCTCGTGGACAACAAGTTAAACATGAGCCAACAATGTGATGTGGCGGCAAAAAAAGCCAATGGGATTTTGGCCTGCATCAATAGGAGCATAGTGTCTAGATCCAGGGAAGTCATGCTACCCCACTATTCCGCTTTGGTTAGACCACACCTGGAATATTGTGTCCAATTCTGGGCACCACAATTCAAGAGAGATACTGACAAGCTGGAATGTGTCCAGAGGAGAGCGACTAAAATGATAAAGGGTCTGGAGAACAGGCCCTGCGAGGAGCGGCTTAAGGAGCTGGGCATGTTTAGCCTGAAGAAGAGAAGGCTGAGAGGGGATATGATAGCCATGTATAAATATGTGAGAGGAAGCCACAGGGAGGAGGGAGCAAGCTTGTTCTCTGCTTCCCTGGAGACTAGGACGCAATGGAACAATGGCTTCAAACTACAAGAAAGGAGATTCCATCTGAACATGAGGAAGAACTTCCTGACTGTGAGAGCCATTCAGCAGTGGAACTCTCTGCCCCGGAGTGTGGTGGAGGCTCCTTCTTTGGAAGCTTTTAAACAGAGGCTGGATGGCCATCTGTCAGGGGTGATTTGAATGCAATATTCCTGCTTCTTGGCAGAATGGAGTTAGACTGGATGGCCCATGAGGTCTCTTCCAACTCTTTGATTCTATGATTCTAGGATTCTATGATTCTCCATCTAAAGCTTGACTATCTATTCCGGGGTTCCGAATGCTTGCTCGAAGAGCCAGGTTTTTACTCTCTTCCGAAAAGTAAGGAGGGAGGGGGCTGATCTAATATCCCTAGGCAGGGAGTTCCACAGCCGAGGGGCCACCACAAAGAAGGCCCTGCCCCTCGTCCCTGCCAAGCGTGCTTGTGAAGCAGACGGGATCGAGAGCAGGGCCTCCTCAGATGATCTTAACTTCCTGGAGGGTTCGTAGGAAGAGATGCGTTCGGATAGGTAGGCATTTATTAAAATATTCCCATCCAAACCCAAGTCACAAAGGTGGAGGCATTACTTTTCATTCCACCCTCGTATAATCCAAAAAGGTTTAGCAATCGGTGATAATGCAAGAGGAATACAAATGTCTCCTGCAGATTCAAAGGTAACAGAGTCCAAGAATAGCCCAAAGTCACACAAATATCTTAAGTCCACAAGAAAAAGGTATACTTAGTAAAACCTATTTTCTGCTCTGATCTGTAAGACCTTTGTTGATCTCCGTAGCTCTAGGTGTTTTTCCTGGGAGCCTTCTGTACCACTTAGCTCTTTGCCTGACTCCTTATCTAATGTTGCAGTTTCTGGCTCCTCTGACTGATCTTGAAGCCCTTTCCAAGTCAGATTTCTCACAGAGAGAAGCATCATTCCCCTGACTTGAATCTTCATTACTTTGAGCCCAAGGGAATCTCACAGGCAATCCCACAATCCCCTCTAAATCATCAGTGAACCCATCAGCCTCAGGATGATCTACAACCATTCTACTCAGGAAACTTCATGTTGGGACTCAGCCTGTGTTTGAGCCTGAATCTGTTATAGTGTTTCCCCCTTCTAATGTTTCTGAGTCTAAATTGGATGGTGAACATGATGTCAATGAGGATGAGGTGCAAAATGGAGACACTTTGGACAAGTGTCTCCATTTGGTTTACTGATCGAGAAGGGTCAGGGGAAAGGCTAAGTTCTCATGAGAAAGTTCTTGTCACGAGAAGGCAGCAAAGTTTACTCCCTTCTCCAGGCACAAGTTTGCAATATAGTTTCACACCTGCTGCAGCTAATGAAGAGATAGATAAGACCAGTCGCCGTCTGGAAATTAGCCAGAACCGTAGAGAGGCCCAATGTTTACGCAGGTCAGAAAGAATTCGGCACTTAAGGTCAAAGACTGGGGGGAGTAGAAATCAGTTTCTGGGACTTAAATAGAGCCTTTAGGGAATTTCCTTTAGACCAGGCATTGTTTGGTTTCCTGGATATTCTTGTTTCATGTGGCCTCGTCTCCAAGGTTTGCTGGCTTTTCAAGTGGATTAGCAGTGGCTATGTTCATGGTCCATGGCTTTTGGTATATCACCGTGGACTCACGCAATGGTGGATCTGGACCAAACTTGGAACAAATACTCAATATACACAAATGTGAACATTGGTGGAGCCTATGGAAAATAGACCTTGACTTTTGGGAGTTGTAGTTGCTGGGATTTATAGTTCATTACAATCAAAGAACATTCTGAACTCCACCAACAATAGAATTGACTCAAACTTCCCACATGGAATCCCCATGACCATCAGAAAATGCTGTGTTTTCTGATGGTCTTTGGTGACCCCTCTGACACCCCTTCGTGACCCCCAAGTTGAGAACTACTGCTTTAAACAGTCCTGGCCCAGCTTATCCATCCAAACGTATCTCCTTCTATGAACCACCATGGAGTTTAAGATCCGAGGAGGTCCTGCTCTCAGTCCCGCCTCCTTGCAGACTCGACTGGTGGGGATGAGAGACGGGGCCTTCTCGGTGGTGGCCCCTCAACTGTGGAACTCCCTTCCCAGTGATGTTAGATCACCCTCCTCCCATCTGACCTTCTGCAAGAGTGAAAACGTGGCTTTGTGACCTAGCCTTTAAAGAACTGGTGTAATAGATGGACTTGGGATTTATGTGAAATGACCATTGGAACCACTTGGATTACATGTGCGGATTACGTGTTTAACTCTTAATGTATTGCTTTTAAATGTTACAATTGTTTTAATGTACTTTTACATTCTATTTTTATATTTATTTTAAGTGTCCATTGTATTTTAGGGCATCGAATTGTTGCCCATGTTGTAAAGCTGCCTTGAGTCCCCTCTGTGGTGAGAAAGGCGGTGTAGAAGTGTCGTGTCGTAAATAAATACTTCATTTTTATGGTGGCCACAAACTAGCTTGAATTGGCTAAGACTTGAGGATATGTTCATTGAAAAAAATTGAACTGGCATTGAAGCCAAACTAGACTTTAGGGGGGTCAACTCCAAGGAGAGATGACCCTTAGTTCCCACCAAAGAGGGAACGCTACCTTGGCAAGCCTTCAGAGAAGCCTGATTCCAGCAATTTTATTTAATATTAATAATTGAAATGAGACCCTTGCCAAAGCGAAGAAGCGGCATCGAGGTGTTTATTAGCAATTCAGCTGAGATCGGATGCAAGTGGGAATAGTTCCACCACAAGTATGCAGGAGCACAGTGATGCAGGCATATTTATACAATTTTTGAAAACCCAGAGTTCAAACTTCCCGCCCCGGCTCCTCTGACGTTCCCCGCTGTGATTGGGCAACGGGGCGAGCAGCTGGGGAAGAGCCTCCCATCCCCTGGGCTCCTGGACCAATCAGGGAGCTTCAGGGGCGTGCTGGATCCAAGGGGGAGGGCTCCTGTCGCCCACCGGTCAGCGAATCACAAGAGGGGTGGCGGGACGACAGAACACAAAGAGAGTTCATGAATGGGTCAATGGAAGCTGGCCATGTAACGCTCTGGTTACATCCCGTCTTGACTACTGCAACGCTCTCTACGTGGGGTTGCCTTTGAAGACGGCTCGGAAGCTCCAATTAGTCCAACGGGCGGCAGCCATGATACTAACCGGAGCGGGGCGCAGGGAGCATACAACTCCTCTGCTGTACCAGCTCCACTGGCTGCCGATTTGCTACCTGGCCCAATTCAAAGTGTTGGCGCTGGCCTTTAAAGCCCTAAACGGTTCTGGCCCAACTTATCTATCCGAACGTATCTTGGCCTATCAGCCCACCAGGACCCTAAGATCTTCTGGGGAGGCCCTGCTCTCTATCCTGCCTGCTTCACAGGTGCGGCTGGCGGGAACGAGAGACAGGGCCTTTTCTGTGGTGGCCCCTCGGCTTTGGAATGCCCTCCCCATAGAGGTGAGATCAGCCCCTTCGCTGATGGTATTTCAAAAAAGGTTGAAGACATGGATGTTTAAACAAGCATTCGATTAATCTGGTGCAACGAAACTGATGAACAAGGATTGGTTAATCACAGACGACGAAATTGGATTGCGACTACAATTAAGAGATGCATTGGATTATTATTGGTGGCCCAATAATATTGTGTATTGTGTATGTGTTTTTATGCTTTTTAATGGAATATTGCTGCTTGTCTCTTGTGTTGTAAACCGCGTTGAGTCGCCGATTTAGGCTGAGAAACGGCGGTATATAAGCACAGTAATAATAATAATAATAATAATAATAATAATAATAATAATGTGCTCAGCGAAACAAAGGAAAAATGTCTCCAGCCGATGCAGCTTATTGTCCTTTGAGTGGTGCAAATCACCATATATGAGGAAGTCCGGTTGTTTTCCAGGCTGGCAAACAGGGCGTTTGTGGAGATGAGACTGATACAATTGTGTTGTCGTGAAGGTGCAATTGAGTAAATCAAGGGGAGGGCAAAAGGGAACTCTTTGTCCTCCTGGTAGGAAAAGGATATTTCTGCTAAAGGGCAAGCTGAAATGCCTGGGCTGTCCTCCGAGGGGCAAAACAGCTGGCCGGATCTATTATCCATGCAAAGGGGAATGATTGATAAACATTCTGAATGATTTGCAGCTCAATAACTCTTTTCTGGTGGGATTTCTTCATGGGTTTGAGGGGAAACAAAGGCCAGGAGGAGGGAAAGGGGTTCTGGCCATGAAAGAACCAGAAATATAATTTTTATACATATATAAACCCAAAAGGATAGAATTTTATAAAGATAATCCATGCAGGGGACAGAAAGGAGTTCATAGTAAATGGCAAATCCATAAGAATTAAATGATAAATCCACAAAAGTATTGTCCCTAGGTTCATAAGAGACTTTCAGGAAGGATCCCAGGAGCCCTGCGCTCCTGCTGGCCCAATGCTGCCCTTGTCCTTAGAGAACTATAAGTCACTATCCCTTATTTGGGAGTGGGGGGGTGGGTGTGTGTGCTTGACATCAGCATAAGTGTGTCCTTTTTTGGTTGCCAAACAGGTCTCTGTGTTTCAGTCTCACAGATTGCAACATGGGTCTCGATGATATCGACCGGCTTTTCCGCATCTTGATCACATGCTCGGAGTTGGGAGAGATCAAGTAAGTGAGACACAGAGGGAGAGCATCAAACTGGGAGTCCTTCCTTGTTCCAGTTCACCCATTATCCCTCCAACACCTGGATATGGCTAAGGAATAATAGAACGGCAGTATGACTTCTCTTGATCCGGACACTACGCTCAATGCAATTTATATTGCAAAAATTATATTGCAGTGTAGATGGTACCCTAGTTTTCAATGAGAATAATTACTAGTGGATCAGTGATCACTTTGAACCTAGATCTCACAAATCAAATATTTTCATCAAGTTCTATGATTCTAAGTGTTTTTCCTTGCTTTGTGTTCCAATGCAGTTTGTGTGGAAACATGCTGAAAGATCAGGAGATGGAACAACTGCTGGCGTTCCTTCCCCATTTGAAGAGTCTGAAGCTCTTATGGTGAGTCTCCAGTGTCTGTCTTAAGACAATTTGGAAAGAAGATCTCGACCGGAGTTCTTTATTATTATATTTGAAACACAACAAGATGATTCCACAGCAAACAAGATCACTCTGCTGGTTGTTGTATTGGATCACACATCGGACACTTCCCAAGTGTCTATGATTGTGTAATGTATCGGCGAATAATGCATGTAGATCCCAGTAGGGTGGCCTTCTGCAGCTGGCAAATGGTAATGTTGTCAGCGCTGATTGTGTTTAAGTGCAGGCCAAGGTCTTGAGGCACTGCACCCAGTGTGCCAATCACCACTGGGACTACCTTGTGCCAGAGTCTTTGCAGTTCAATTATTATTATTATTATTATTATTATTATTATTATTATTATTTATTAGCCGTCCCCTGCCACGTGTTGCTGTGGCCCAGTCTGTCTATATGTGTTTTGTGTGTTTTATATATGTGTGTATATCAGCATTTCTCAATCTGGGTGTCGGGACCCATGGGGGGGTCGCCAGGGGGCGTAAGAGGGGTCACCAAAGACCATCAGAAAACACAATATTCTTTAGGGGTCCCCTTCTTTAGGGGTCCCTTTCCAATCTATGATACTGTATCTGTGTGTGTGTTTGTGTGTGTGTGAATCATATATATCTATCTACATCTATGGCTGGATGGCTCTCTGTCAGGAGGGCTTTGATTATGTTTTCTTGCCCTGGTGAAGGGAATTGGACTGGGTGGCCTTAAGTATTTTCTGTTGGTCATGGGGGTTCTGTGTGGGATGTTTTACCCAGTTCTATTGTAGGTGGGGTTCAGAATGCTCTTTGATTGGAGGTAAACTATAAATCCCAGCAACTACATCTCCCAAATGTCAAGCTCTAGTTTCTCCAAACTCCACCAGTATTCACATTTGGGCAGATTGAGTATTCGTGCCAAGTTCAGTCCAGATCCATCATTGTTTGAGTCCACAGTGCTCTCTGGAGGTAGGTGAACTACAACTCCCATACTCAAGGTCAATGCCCACCAAACCCTTTCAGTATTTTCTGTTGATCATGGGAGTCCTTTGTGCCACATTTGGTTCAATTCCATTGTTGGTGGAATTCAGATTGCTCTTTGATGGTAGATGAACTATCAATCCCAGCAACTAAAACTCCCGTTTCTGCTTACCGGATACCAGAAGCCCCCATATCTCTTTTTGTGCACCTCCCAAAAATAGGTGCACTGCCGAATGGGTGTTTTTGTTCCGCGGCCGAAAAACCTGCTTGTTTTTGTCCCATTGGCATCAATTAACAGGCTTCCTAGCCTCCCCTTCCAATAATTTTTAGAGCTATGAAAATCACCACACTTGGAAGGCACATCTACCACTGTTAGCCCACCAAGTTTCACAACGTTTGGGTCATCTCCTAATTTTTAGGAATTTCTTTTCTTTCTAGTGGGTTGCTGTGAGTTATCCTGGCTGTCTGGCCACGTTCCAGAAGCATTCCTTTCCAGCCTCCCCTTCCTGTCATTTTTAGGGCTATCAGGATGAAAATCACCACACTTGGAGGGCACATCTACCACTCTTAGCCCGCCAAGTTTCACAACGTCTGGGTCATCTCCTAATTTTTAGGAATTTCTTTTCTTTCTAGTGGGTTGCTGTGAGTTATCCTGGCTGTCTGGCCACGTTCCAGAAGCATTCCTTTCCAGCCTCCCCTTCCTGTCATTTTTAGGGCTGTCAGGATGAAAATCACCACACTTGGAGGGCACACCTACCACTGTTAGCCTGCCAAATTTCATAACGTTTAGGTCATCTCCTGATATTTGGGAATTTCTTTTCTTTCTAGTGGGTTGCTGTGAGTTTTCCGGGCTGTCTGGCCACGTTCCAGAAGCATTCCTTCCCAGTCTCCCCTTCCTGTCATTTTTAGGGCTATCAGAATGAAAATCACCACACTTATAGGGCACATCTACCACTGTTAGCCCACCAAGTTTCACAACGTTTGGGTCATCCCCTGATTTTTAGGAATTTCTTTTCTTTCTAGTAGGTTGCTGTGAGTTTTCCGAGCTGTCTGGCCACGTTCCAAAGGCATACTTTCCTGACGTTTCTCCTCTGCTTCTGGAACATGGCCATACAGCCCAGAATGTTGTGTGAATGTTGTAGTTGGCCACCTTGGTTAGCACTGAATAGCCTTGCAGCTTCAAAGCCTGGCAGCTTCCTGCCTGACGGAATAATAATACTAACCCAAAGACTAACAACATTTAGGTAATCTCCTGATTTTTAGGAATTTATTTTCTTTTCTAATTTTTAGAGCTATGAAAATCACCACACTTGGAAGGCACATCTACTACTGTTAGCCCACCAAGTTTCACAACGTTTGGGTCATCTCCTGATTTTTAGAAATTTCTTTTCTTTCTAGTGGGTTGCTGTGAGTTATCCTGGCTGTCTGGCCACGTTCCAGAAGCATTCCTTCCCAGCCTCCCCTTCCTGTCATTTTTATGGCTATCAGGATGAAAATCACCACACTTGGAGGGCACATCTACCACTGTTAGCCCGCCAAGTTTCACAACGTTTAGGTCATCTCCTGATTTTTAGGAATTTCTTTTCTTTCTAGTGGGTTGCTGTGAGTTATCCTGGGTATATGGCCACGTTCTAGAAGCATTCCTTCCCAGCCTCCCCTTCCTGTCATTTTTAGGGCTATCGGGATGAAAATCACCACACTTGTAGGGCACATCTACCACTGTTAGCCCGCCAAGTTTCACAACGTTTGGGTCATCTCCTGATTTTTAGGAATTTCTTTTCTTTCTAGTGGGTTGCTGTGAGTTAACCCAAAGACTCTGGCATAAGCCAGTCAAGGTGGTCTCAGTGGTGATTGGTACACGGGGTGCAGTGCCTAAAGACCTTGGCCTGCACTTAAAAACAATTGGCTCTGACAAAATTACCATCTGTCAGCTGCAAAAGGCCACCGTAGTGGGATCTGCATGCATTATTCACCGATACATCGCACAGTTCTAGAAACTTGTGATCCAACATGTGATCCAATACAACAGCCAGTAGAGTGACTTTGTTTGCTGTGTGCTGTGTACTAGTCTTTCTGTGTTTCAAATAATAATAAAATTAATAACTTTATTTTTATATCCCGCTTCCATCTCTCCGAAAGGACGCAGAGCAGCTTTTGTGAGGACAAGCCTGATCATCATAATTAATCTCTAACACACTAAAAGTACATAAAACATAATCATAAAACAACATAAAACAAACAGAAACGCAACATAGTATAGAAGCAACCATCAAGCAAACAACCAATGGCCTGAGTAATAAACAGTTTCTGGGAATCCTTTGTTGGGAGGTGTTAGCTAGCCCTGACTGTTTCCTGACTGGAATTCCTCTGTTGTTCTTTAATTACCTCCCGTATTTTAGAGTTTTTTAAAATGCTGGTAGCCAGATTTTGTTCATTTTCATAGTTTCCTCCTTTCTGTTGAAATTGTCCACATGCTTATCCAGGAAGCAGCCAGTCTTTGAAGCTTCAAGGCCATTCAGTGCTAATCAAGGCTAGAGAGAGGCAAACAAAATCCTTTAAAAAAGGAAATAAACTGAAGGATGAGATAGAGCATTCCTTTATCCATTTCCAGTTCTGATCTGTTGCCAAGCCTTGATTCCAGACGCAATATTTTGATTTTACAGCATTACGGAGAAGAGTTTCTCGCCCAAATGTCTTCTCTTTCTCATCAGCTCACTTCACTTGTGCGAGAGGATCTGTGAAGTGGAAGTCAGGTAAGAGGCTAAAATCCCAAATGTGAAAGATATAAATTATAACAGTTGCCCGTTTTCTTGATGTGTTTAAAAATGAGCAAATACAGTTATGGCTGAGGGAATAATAATAATAATAATAATAATAATAATAATAATAATAATAGTTTATGGATGTGCAATGGTCGACACATCTCTCCCAACGTACCTGACAGAGAATGGAAACTGAGTCGGATGCTGTGACGGCGCGAGTTGCGCCACCTATGTATAGAACTGTTAGTTGTAAGACTTAAACTGTTGTATAATGCTTAATCCTGCCCCTTTTTACACTGCTTATGTATAGTTGTATGGATTGATTGCTTGTAGCTGTCAATCAGTACTGTTTGGCTCCACCTCTTCCTGCAAGAGGGGAGAACTTCCTTTTTCTTCTTCATTCTGCCATCAGAGTTCATACCACATGGACGTGAGTAAGAGACTTGATTCTAAAAGACCCTGATTTAAGTTACCTCTTAGCACCAGTTCTGAGGGGTTTTTTTTAACCCCTGGGACTCATTCTTTATGTCCAGATCGTCCTGGACAATTATTGAGGAGACCCAGGCGCCTTCAAGCCGGTTCTTTTTGGCACCAAAGGAAGATCCTGAATCTTCAAAACATAGGCCATCTGAACTGGGGTTGTGGTTTGCATTCACAGCCATTGAGGAAAGAGGAAACTTGGTGAGGCTTCTCAGCTTCAAACCCCTTGGACCCAGGACTGATTGAGACTGTAATGTATGTTTTCCTTCACCCCTCTGAAGTTTTCCAGCACATTGCTTTGAAGAAATGACTTTGTTATCAATAAAACTTATTTTGAGCTATTTACAGCGTTTTGGGTTTTTGGGAGTTCCAGTTTCCTATAGGAGGGCAAGAAGCAATCCCCTGGGGGAAAGTTGCCACGTCCACCCCTCCTTTATTGAGAATAATAGCCCCCAGGCGCAACGGCACAGATGCTAAATAAATTTGGAATAATTCTTAAATTCAAACCTTATAGTTTTATTTTTCTCTCTTACATGATTTTAGATCCAATAGAAATGCCTTCTTGCATTTTATGGACAATCCAGAAAGCCAAGAAACATCGTGCAGGTAGGCGCATACCAATTTCACCACATTTTTTTCCTTCCTGTTGCACTCCAGGCCAGGAAAGCCCTCTGACTTTAAACACCACATAGCGGAGTAGAAATCAAGCAGTTTATTGAAGATATTTTGAAAGCAGAAGCAGTAAAAAAAAACACTCCATAAAAATAAGTAAATCCAATTAGGTAGAAATATAAGCAAGAACACATAGTCCAGGAAATTAGTCCATCAGAGTTAATGAAAAAAATATACAGAAACTTCTAAGGTTAAACTCCAAAGCTTGAATCATAAATCAAAAGACACTTAACACATGGAACATTTCTCTCTTTCTCCCTCCATTCGTGCTGCTTCAAATTCTGTAGCACTGATAGACACAGCTGACCTCCAACTGGAGCGCTCAAGGGCCAGGGCTTCCCAGTTCTCAGTGTCTATGCCAGAGTTTTTAAGGTTGGCTTTGAGACCATCTTTAAATCTCTTTTCTGTCCTCCAACATTCCGTTTTCCGTGTATTGTCGAAGGCTTTCATGGCTGGAATCACTAGGTTCTTGTGGGTTTTTTCGGGCTATATGGTCATGTTCTAGAGGCATTTCTCCTGACGTTTCGCCTGCATCTATGGCAAGCATCCTCAGAGGTAGTGAGGTCTGTTGGAAATAGGAAAATGGGTTTATATATCTGTGGAATGACTGGGGTGGGGCAAAGAGCTCTTTCTTGCTGGAGCTGGGTGTGAATGTTTCAGCTGACCACCTTCATTAGCATTTGAAGGCCTGGCTGAGCCTGAGCTGTTGTAATTTTAGAGTTGTTTAATACTGGTAGCCAGATTTTGTTCATTTTCATGGTCTCTTCCTTTCTGTTGAAATTGTCCACATGCTTGTGGACAATTCCGTTTTCCATTCTTGAGTTCGGAGTAGAGTAACTGCTTTGGGAGACGGTGGTCAGGCATCCAGACAACGTGGCCGGTCCAGTGGAGTTGATGGCGGAGGACTATCGCTTCAATGCTGGTGGTCTTTGCTTCTTCCGGCATGCTGACATTTGTCCGCTTGTCTTCCCAAGAGATTTGCAGGATCTCTATGTCCCAAGCAGCCAGAAACAGATTTCGTTTCAGCCTTGACTCTGTTATCAGTCTCTCTCAACCGGAGAGATTGGTTTGTTTGCCTGTGCTGACTAAAAACATGCTTTTTTATCTACTGGCTCATTAATTTCTGCAGCTGGTCCAGGTGCTGAGCTATTCTCAGGCTCCAAATCATGGGAATTCTCTGGTAGCAATTCAGGGACCACATCATCATCCCCAAACCCTTCAGGAACATTCTCATCAGAACAGACACTTTGCACAGGAATCCCATTGTCATTCTCTGCATCAATCACCACCTCATCATTAGAAACATCATTAGATACGTGAACCTCATTGTCATTCCCAACATCCAGAATACCCTGATCATTAGACATAACCACAGGCTGAACTCCAACTTCCTTCCTTCCTTCCTTCCTTCCTTCCTTCCTTCCTTCCTTCCTTCTGTCCTTCCTTCCTTCCTTCCTTCCTTCCTTCCTTCTTTTCTTCCTTCCTTCCTTCCTTCCTTCCTTCCTTCCTTCCTTTCTCCCTTTCTTCCTTCCTTTCTCCCTTTCTTCCTTCCTTCTTTTCTTCCTTCCTTCCTTCCTTCCTTTCTTCCTTCCTTCCTTCCTTCCTTCCTTTCTTCCTTCCTTCCTTCCTTCTTTTCTTCCTTCCTTCCTTCCTTCCTTCTTTCCTTCTTTCCTTCTTTCCTTTTTTCCTTCTTTGGAAAAGGAGGCGTGCTTTGATTAGTCTACAATCCCAGAGTGCATCTAAACTGAATTGATGCCCTTTGATGCTACTTTAGCTTCTATGGAATCCTGGGAGGTGTTGTTTTGCAAGGCCTTTAGCTTCCTCTACCAAAAAGGGCTGGTACCTCACCAAACTACAACTCCCAGTATTCCACAGCAGTTCAAGTGGTGTCAAACAGCATTCATTCTACAGTGTTGTCCTTTCCCCAAAATCCGACAGTACTTAGCGATCCCTCGTAGTCCGAGGATGATGGTCCTCCAAGTGTAGTATCCTGGCAGTGGGTCCGTAGGTGACTGTGGATCCCTATTCTTGATCTGTTTGTTCTCCCACAGTGAGGGCATCGGTTTCCAGGTGAAAGGCAGTCCCGGTCAGGGTTGGCTTGATGTGTCTTCCTCTTGGCACGTTTCTCTCTTTCGCCTTCCATTCGTGCTGCTTCAAATTCTGCAGCACTGCTAGACACAGCTGACCTCCAACTGGAGTGCTCAAGGACCAGGGCTTCCCATTTCTCAGTGTCTATACCAGAGTTTTTAAGGTTGGGTTTGAGCCCATTTAAATCTCTTTTCCTGCCCACCAACATTCTGTTTTCCATTCTTGAATTCGGAGTAGAGTAACTGCTTTGGGAGACGGTGGTCGGGCATCTCGACAACGTGGCTGGTCTAGTGGAGTTGATGGCGGAGGACTATCGCTTCAATGCTGGTGGTCTTTGCTTCTTCCAGCATGCTGACATTTGTCCACTTGTCTTCCCAAGAGATTTGCAGGATTTTCTGGAGGCAGTGCTGATGGAGTCGTTCCAGGAGTTGCATGTGATGTCTGTAGACTGTCCATGTCTCACAGGTGAATAGCAGGGTTGGGAGGACAATAACTTTACAAACAAGCCCCTTGGTCTCCCTACGGATGTCCCGGTACTCAAACACTCTCTGCTTCATTTGGAAAAATGCTGCACTTGCAGAGCTCAGGCGGTATTGAATTTCAGTGTTGATGTTGACTTTTGTGGAGAGGTGGCTGCCAAGTGAGCGGAAATGGTCAACGTTTTCTAATGTTATGTCATTAAGTTGTATTTCCGGCATTGGAGAGGGATTGGCCAGTGACTGCTGGTTTTCTCGATGTTTAATGACAGGCCGAGCTTTTCGTATGCTTCTGCGAAGGTGTGTACAGTAGCTTGTAGGTCTTCTGAATGTGCACAGATTACGTTGTCATCAGCATACTGGAGTTCTATAATAGATGTTGTTGTAACCTTGGTTTTGGCTTTCAGTCTGCGGAGGTTAAATAGCTTGCCATCTGTCCGATAGATGATTTCCACTTCGGTGGGAAGCTTCCCATCAACAAGATGAAGTATCATAGGGATGAAGATGGAGAATAGAGTTGGGGCAATAACACATCCCTGTTTGATACTTGTTTCCACCTTAAATGGGTCACTTTGGGAGCCACTGCTGTCCAAGACTGTTGCCATCATGTCCTCATGGAGGAGCCTCAGGATGTTCACAAATTTGTTTGGGCACCCGATTTTTTGGAGGATGGTCCAGAGAGCGCTGCAATTCACTGTGTCGAATGCCTTTGCAAGGTCAATGAATGCCATGTACAGTAGAATCCGACAGTAGAAGTGAAGGAAAGCGATTGAGCTAGGACCACGGTTAAGAGGATCCGTGCCCGGCAAGCATATGCTAAACCGAATGGGTCAGGACTGAGAAACAACTCACCAGGTTGAAGACGAGCCACAGAGGTTTAATTCCATTCAGGCAATAGGGCAAGTCAATGAGTATGTAAATCCCATTGGATCTAATGAAGTTAAGGCTATAGAGAACATTTCAGCCAATGTCTTTGCTTCCATCTTTGCTCTTGCATCCTCCACCCTTTTCCATGCTTTTACTGTTGCACCCTACATCATATTTCAGCTAGTATAGGGCACCAAAAGGAATCTATCCAGCAATCCTTGTTAGTTTTCATGTTGTCACGTTGCCAGGGCTCTGCCTTATTTAGGTAGAGATGAATCAAACTTCTAGTTTTATCAGTTTAATTAAAACAGCACTTACTTGCTGGCTGTTTTAATAGACCAAAATATAAAACACAAAGAGAGCACTCAGCTACAGAATAAACAAAAACGGATAGCAAAAATAACTTCGTAGTCAAAAAGGTCCAGTCCAATGGTCAAACGCCGAGAGTTCAATAACAGAGTCCAGGGATCAAAAGTCTATACTGTAGTCAGGGGCGGCTCGTCCATTACGCGAAGTAAGCGGTCGCAGAACACTTTTTTTTGCCAGGGGCACTGAGGCGCCTCTGTAAATGCCCCTCGACCGCCACTTGAGGAGCGCCCCCTCAGCTCACAACAGCCCTAGCAGTCCGGGGGGAGCCTTGGCTTTCTTGACTCGCTGCTGGGTGATCCTCTTCCCAAAGGGACCGGGCCCTTGAGCCTCGCCTAGCCCTTCTCGTTCCTGCTCCACCCGGCCACCGGGTGCGCGAGCAGAGCCGGCACACAATCGTTCTCCACGTTCGATCCCTTCCCCCTGATCAGCTCCCTTTCCCGATCCCCCAGCGCTCCACCCGCCTCCTCTCCTCTCCCCAATCCGCGGGTGGGCCAAGGGGCAGAGCTGTCACGCCTGGTCCGCTTCAGGTCCTGAGGCGTGCCTGAAGACCTCAGCGTGGCACCAAAAGTCGCCTCTTCTCCTGACTTTCTCTTCAGCCATTGGGACCAAGAGAGAGAGGGAGAGAGAGAGCGCGAGCCCCTCCGGCTGGAGGTATCTCCCACCTCCGCTCCCTCCTTTGTTTTTGTGCCTACTTCAGGAAAGGTGGGCATCTCCACCTCTCTCTCTCTCTCTCTCTCTCTCTCTTGGTCCCAATGGCTGAGGAGAAAGTCAGGAGAAGAGGTGACTTTTGGTGCACATGCCGGGGTCTTCAGGCACGCCTCCAGACTCAAAGCGGGCCAGGCAAGGGAGCAAGTGCGGCAAGTGTAGCTACTGGGATGTACAGTTCACCTACAATCAAAGAGCATTCTGAACTCCACCAATGATGGAATTGAACCAAATATGGCACACAGAACTCCCATGACAAACAGAAAATATATATCAATGATTGGTTGGGGGGGGGGGGGCAAAATACTGTTTGTTTACCATTGAAAATTACCTAGGGCCGCCTCTAACTGTAGTCAAAAGCCTGTCTAAAAGTTCAAGGTTCCAGGGTTCCAAGATTACAGGAGACAGGTCAGGATACCAAAAATCCAACAGACCTGGGGGGAAAACCAGCAGCATCCACCACCAAAATGCAACAGATATTTTTCTCCCAAAGATCAATCCCAAGGTTAGCTCCTTAAATCCAGTAACACCCAGCTGTAACCCATCTCCTGCACACCTCCACCCCTAATTTCTTTCACCCATGAACTCCGACTTACAGATTACCAAACCCTCTAGAACTTATACTCATATTAACCATTCCATCACCAACCATCAACTGCAGAAAATATGTTTTTGTGATCTCTCCCAGGTTGACAGGATGTGACCTTGGTCAAGCCGATGTGAAGGAGCTGTGTGAGGTCCTCAAGAAATGTGACCATCTTGTGGAACTGGAGTAAGTGAGATCTCCATGCAAACATAAGGCGGTGTAAGAATGGAAATAATATTCCTGGTCAAAAAAAAAAATAGGATTCATCAGGGAGAATTGTGGCTTCCACAAACTGCATTGAAAGGGTTGACACTTGATGAGATGTTCATTGAAAAACTATAGCAAAATGTACTCGAGGATGTCCCTCTTGGAAAAAGCAACTTTTTTTTTAGTTTAATAAATAGTTAATACTAATACTAATAATACTTTATTTATACCCCGCCACCATCTCCCCAAGTGACTCGGAGTGGCTTACATGAGGCCAAGCCCAACAACACATCAGTAAAAACAACAAAGCAGTAAGCAAGTAAAACAATACAATTACATATATACAATACATATATACAACAACACACAGCGATTTAAAACCTATGGCCGGGCCAGATGTAATCGTTAAAATTTTAAAAATAAACGCTGAGTATGAACAGAGGTAGGATGTATCTAGTAGGAGGGTTTAAAAGAAATGTAGGGAGAGCAGCCCAATGGGTAGTTAAAGTGCTTCTGAGGACATTTTGCAGGGGATTGTTTCCTTATTCAGGGAAGGCACACTGGAATAGCTATGTTTTCAGGTTCCTCCTAAAGACTGCCAATGTGGGGGCTTGTCTGATATCCTTGGGGAGTGAGTTCCAGAGATGGGGAGCCACCACAGAGAAGGCCCTCTCCCTCGTCCCCACCAATTGCGCATGCAAAGGGGATGGGAGCGAGAGCAGGGCCTCTCCAGATGATCAAAGAGATCGCGTGGGTTCATACACAGAAATGCGGTCACGCAGGTAGGCGGGTCCCAAACCGTTCAGGGCTTTGTAAGTAAGAACCTGCACCTTGAATTGGGACTGGAAAATGAACGGCAGCCAATGGGGCTCCTTAAACAGGGGGTTGACCGCTCCCTGTAAGTTGCTCCAGTTCGTAACCTGGCTGCCGCCTGTTGTATCAATTGAAATTTCCGAGCCATCTTCAAGGGCAGCCCCACGTAGAGTGCATTACAGTAATCCAATCTGGAGGTGACTCAGGCATGGACCACCCTGGCCAGATCCGACTTCACGAGGTACTGTCACAGTTGGCGCACGAGTCTTAATTATGTGAAGGCCCTCGCAGCCACCGCTGACACCTGAGCATTAGCGATGAGTCCAGGAGGACTCCCAAGCTGCGGACCTGTGACTTCAGGGGGAGTGCAACCCCGTCAAGCACAGGTTGCCACCCTATACCCCGATCCGGTTTACGATCGACCAGGAGGACCTCTGTCTTGTCAGGATTGATCCTCAGCATATTCATCCTCATCCAGACAGCCACAGCGGCCAGGCACTCATCCAGTACCCGAGGGGGCTTCCTTGGAATTAGTTGGAAAAGAGTAGTAAAGTTGGGCATCATCTGCATAGAGATGGCACCCAACTCCAAAACTCCGGATGACCTCTCCCAGCGGTTTCATGTAGATGTTAAACCAGTTTCCATGTTTTTTTTTAAATGATAGAACCAATTAGGAAATGATATTTATAACCCAGGAACAAAAATAGTGTTACATAGCTTTATTCAAGTTGCCCCTCGATTTATGGCAGCATTTCTTAGGGTTTTCTTAGGCGATGGAGACTCAGAGATGGTTTTTGTTATTTCCTTCCTATGAGATAAACCCTACAAAACATGGTATACATGGGTGGCCTCCCCTCGAAGTACTTACCTGGGCTAACCCTACTTAGCATCTAAGATCAGACCAGATTTGGTGCCTTTAGAATGCTTCGGTCCTAGTCTCGAGTAAAAATACCGTAAAAACCGGGGTACTAGACGACTTTTTAGGCATGTAAATCCTTATAAAATTTTGGGGGTCGTCTAGTACCCTGGGTATAAAAATAAAATAATAAAATAATTACCGGTAGAGCCTCTTGGGGTGGATGCCTTGGCCACGGGCTCCCCTCCCTCCTCCTCCTCCTCCTCCGCAGCCTTGGCACATGGCAGCCTCCTGGTCAGGCTCCCTGTCGCTCATCTCTTCCTGGTTTCCACGGGCAGATCTCGCAAGAAGCGCCTCTTCTCCCACGAGACACCGTTGTCTCGCAGGAGAAGAGGCACTTCTTGCGAGACCTGCCCGGGAAGAACAAGAACGGCCTCCGCAGAAGGGCTTTCCGCCCTGGTCAGGCTGCTCGCCTTCTTCCTGTCCTTCTTGCGAGACCTGGACAGGAAGAAGGCGAGCGGCCTGATCAGCGCAGAAAGCCCTTCTGCGCAGGCCATTCTCGTTCTTCTCGGGCAGGTCTCGCGAGAAGCACCTCTTCTGCCACGAGACAACGGAAAAGAGGCGCTTCTCGCGAGACCTGCCCTTGGAAACGAGGAAGAGATGAGCGACAGGGAGCCTAACCAGGAGGCTTCCATGTGCCAAGGCAGTGGAGGAGGAGGAGCACCAGAGGCTCTTCTTTCAGTCCAGGCTGGTATTTATTTGTCGTGTCAGAACAACCAGTCTAACAGAACAAAGCAAACAAACAGAAAAATACACAACTTGTGAGTTTGGTAGCTGGTTAAATGTCCTTTGACCAGTATCTGGCCACTTGGAGTGCTTCCGGTGTTGCTGCAAGAAGGTCCTCCATGGTGCATGTGGCAGGGCTCAGGTTGCATTGCAGCAGGTGGTCAGTGGTTTGTTCTTCTCCACACTCACATGTCGAGGATTCTACTTTGTAGCCCCATTTCTGAAGGTTGGCTCTGCATCTCGTGGTGCCAGAGCGCAGTCTGTTCAATGCCTTCCAAGTCGCCCAGTCTTCTGTGTGCCCAGGAGGGAGTCTCTCATTTGGTATCAGCCATTGGTTGAGGTGCTGGGTTTGAGCCTGCCATTTTTGGACTCTCGCTTGCTGGGGTGTTCCAGCGAGTGTCTCTGTAGATCTTAGAAAACTATGTCTAGATTTAAGTCGTTGGCGTGCTGGCTGATACCCAAACAGGGGATGAGCTGGAGATGTCTCTGCCTTGGTCCTTTCACTATTGGCTGCTACTTCCCGGCGGATGCCAGGTGGTGCAATACCGGCTAAGCAGTGTAATTTCTCCAGTGGTGTGGGGCGCAGACACCCCGTGATAATGTGGCATGTCTCATTAAGAGCCACATCCACTGTTTTAGTGTGGTGAGATGTGTTCCACACTGGGCTGGTGAGAAGGGCTGGATTGGGGAGCCGTCTTAAACGTCGAATATATCCCCAACTCTGTATTTTTGTTATTAAAGTGTGGGGGGGGGGGCGCTTTATAGCCCCAGTCGTGTTTTACCCCGGAATATACGGTAATTGGAAGTCACATAACAAGGGTCTCAAATGCAGTCATTGCGCACATGAAACCGGATTTCTGAAGCACTGTAACTACTATATCTTACTGGCTCTCAGCCCCTGATCTAACCTACCTTCTAATACCAGACTGGTCACTTTGGCTATCTATGGACACATTTACAAATTCGTTGGAATGTCATTGGCTACAAATGTCTTTCTCCTCTGTAGTCTTTCCAGGAATCATCTTGGCAATGAAGGATTACAGCTCCTCTTAGAACATTTGCCCAAAGCTCAGACTTCATGCCTTGTGAGGTAAGTGGGTTCTAGAGGCCTCTACCCTGGTTCTAGAGGCCAAGGGCCACCCCTAGGATTTGAGGGGCACATGTGCTATGTAACACTAGTTCAAGTGGTGTCAAACAGCATTCATTCTACAGTGTTGTCCTTTCCCCAGAATCTGACAGTACTTAGCAATCCCTCATAGTCCGAGGTAGATGGTCCTCCAAGTGTAGTATCCTGGCGATGGGTTCGTAGGTGACGGTGGAGCCCTGTTCTTGACCTGCATGTTCTCCTGCAGTGAGGGCAACGGTTTTCAGGTGGAAGGCGGTCCCGGTCAGGGTTGGCTTGACACGCCTTCCTCTTGGCACGTTTCTCTCTTTTGCCCTCCATTCGTACTTCTTCAAATTCTACAACACTGCTGGTCACAGCTGACCTCCAGCTGGAGTGCTCAAAGGCCAGGGCTTCCCAGTTCTCAGTGTCTATGCCAGAGTTCTTAAGGTTGGCCAGAGTTCTTAAGTACATCATAGGTTCTCCATCACAATTCTAAAAATATAACTGGGACATGGAGTGCACATAACACTGAAGCAATGGAATCTTCTGAAACAACAACAACAACAACAACAATAATAATGATAATGATAATAATCTTTATTTATACCCCGCCACCATCTCCCCGATGGGGACTCAGAGTGGCTTACGTGAGGCCAAGCCCAAACAACAAATTACGATAAAGTAAAACCGAAAACGCAAACCGAAAACGCGAAAAAACAACAACATCATGATTACATTAATAATAATAACAACAACAATAATAATAATACTTTATTTGTACCCCGCTGCTATCTTCGCAAGGGACTCGGTGCGGCTTACATGAGGCCAAACCCACAGCACATCAATAAACAAAAGCAATATCAATAATCAATACAAAACAGTTAAAATAAACTCAAAACAGAAAATA
Source organism: Anolis sagrei (assembly GCF_037176765.1). NCBI lineage: Eukaryota > Metazoa > Chordata > Lepidosauria > Squamata > Anolidae > Anolis > Anolis sagrei. Next base: position 6,024,323 of record NC_090028.1, on the reverse strand, counting down.
GACAATAAGCAATAATAATATCAAAACATACAGCATTTACAAAACCTATGGCCGGGCCAAATGTAATAATTCAAGGTTAAAATTAATAAAACATGTGAATACATAACAATATAAAATTATAATTGTGTGCGATTCCATGGACCACCCAGTCCAATCCCTTTCTGTCATTATGCATGAAAGGCACAATCAAAGCACCCCCGGCAGATGGCCATGTGTACTATTCATTTCTGATTTGCATTGCAACTTACTTAGTGTTTCTGCTCTAGACAAGAAAGGATTTGAAATACTTTTAAAGACTAGACTATTTTATATGCACAGGCTTGTGAAAAAGATGACGTTTCAACTGAACAACTTACTATGGCTAAGGCACACGTGGATGAGAATAGCATGACATGCAACATAAACATTTTGGTCGCAGAAGTCCAAAAGCCATTTTACAGTTACACAAACTGAATTTGTCTACAAGCATGCAAAATAGCAACACGCACACCAACAAATGTAGAACCTGTGTTTAACAAAAATCTGTTTGCCTCCCATTTCATGCAAGCACTGAGAAGAGAACTAGAAAAGTGCTTGACTTGATTCACACTGACATTTGTGGTCCTTCTTTGTTTAAAAACCTCCAAGGAAGGAGCTTCCACCAGACTCCAAAGCAGAGGATTTGTGCTGTCACGAGCTGGACCTGTAATAATTGTCTTTTGAACAGGACGTGCACTTTGTGCCCAGCGGGAAGCCAGGGTGCCTTGATAGAGAGGCCCTAAGGATTTTCCTCTGGAAGAGTCTTTAGAGGCTTGAAAGGTTTAACAAAGTCCTTTATTATTGAATAAATTAAACAAATACTTCTTCAATCTTCAACGACAATCATACAAATGGGTTCTTGTAGGTTTTTTTGGGCTATATGGCCATGGTCTAGAGGCATTCTCTCCTGACGTTTCGCCTGCATCTATGGCAAGCATCCTCAGAGATAGTGAGGTCTTCCTCTGAGGATGCTTGCCATAGATGCAGGCGAAACATCAGGAGAGAATGCCTCTAGGCCATGGCCATATAGCCTGAAAAAAACCTACAACAACCCAGTGATTCTGGCCATGAAAGCTTTTGACAATCATACAAATGACTGGTGGCTTTCTTTATCTTGTCCACAAGGGACAGGCAACTGGCTTTGAGAACTGTTTCTTTTCTTTTGAAAGGAAACCCTTTTTTTAAACTCTCCCAGGCAATCTACTATCTAGGCTTTGCTGATGTGGGTCCTACTATCGGTTCCAAACTACGTCTTGGGTCCTGAGTAGACCTACCAGTCAAGGCTTTGTAAATTCTCCAGCTGGAGTTCTTTGGGTCTGTAAAACTCTTTCCCCTGAAACTGTAAGGCTGAAAAGCTGTAAGTTCCCAGCCAGAGCTTTGGGACTATTTCTCCCCAGAAGCTGTTTCCCCCGAAGCTGTAGGAAATGAAGCTTTTCTGCAGGTGGAGCTGGTCCACGTCCTGTAGCTTAATTTCCTTCTGTAAGACTGAACTAAAAATGGCTCCCTCTACTCCCAGGGCCCTGGGGAAAGGGGCGGAACCAAAACTTAACAATGATTGATGGGTCATTGGCCCTATAAATGCAAACCAAGGGAAGTCATCTTTTCAGAATGCCTGAAACCTTGGAATGCATGCAGACATTTAAGAGAAAGAAAATGAAGTTGGAGCTCCTGGTACAGCTGTACCAGCACAGGATTCCACTGTTGAACAACTTTCAAGGGAGGAGAAAAGGCCAAAACAGAAGGAGAAAATTCACCATGATAGAACAGTGAGCTGCTAACAACGTTTTTCTTCTTTTCTTAGAGTCAGCCACAACCAGATCTCCCAAGAGGGCGTTCTCCATCTCATTCATATCTTCGCCACATCCCAAAAGATTGCCAAAGTTCATGTAAGGTACAGATATTTACAGCTATTTATTATCCATTTCTCAATTACTTTAATTTGGAACAAAACTGTGAGATTATTAAAGAATTCTACAAAGAGAATCAAGCAGAAATAATAGTTAATGGGTCTAAATCAGTGGTTCTCAGCCTTCCCTGTGCTGTGACCCCTTAATCCAGTTGGTCATGTTGTGGTGACCCCCAACCATAACATTATTTTCATTGCTACTTCCTAACTGTAATTTTGCTACTGTTATCAATTGTAACGTCAATATCTCATATGCCAAATGTATTATCATTCACATTTGGCACAAATACCCAATACACCCACATTTGTATGCTGATGGGATTGGGGGAATTGATTTGGGAGTTGTCATCTGGGAGTTGTAGTCGCTGGGATTTATAGTTCACCAAAAGTCAAAGAGCATTCTGAACTCCACCAATGATGGAATTGAACCAAACTTGGCACACAGAACTCCCATGACCAACAATAAATACTCGAAGTGTTTGCTGGGCATTGATCTTGAGTTTGGGAGTTGTAGTTCACCTACATCCAGAGAGTACTGTGGAGTCAAACAATGATGGATCTGGAACAACTTGGCATGAATACTCAATATGCCCAAATGTGAATACAGGTGGAGTTTGGGGAAAATAGACCTTGATATTTGGGAGTTGTAGTCACTGGGATTTTATAGTTCACCTACAATCAAAGAGCATTCTGAACTCCACCAATGATGGAATTGAACCAAACTTGGCACACAGAACTCCCATGACCAACAGAAAATACTCAAAGGGTTTACTGGGCATTGATCTTGAGTTTGGGAGTTGTAGTTCACCTACATCCAGAGAGTACTGTGGAGTCAAACAATGATGGATCTGGACCAAACTTGGCACGAATACCCAATATGCCCAAATGTGAAAACTGGTGGAGTTTGGGGCTAAGACACTTGACATTTGGGAGTTGTAGTCACTGGGATTTATAGTTCACCTACAATCAAAGAGCATTTTGAACTCCACCAACGATTAAATTGAACCAAACTTGGCACACAGAACTCCCATGACCAACAGAAAATACTGAGTTTTCTGGTCGTCTTTGGTGACCGCCTCGTGATCCCTTGAGTTGAGAAACACTGGTCTAAATCAAGAATCATTAAGATTAAAAGTAGCACAAAACAAGGATGTCCTCTCTCTCCAATTCTATTTGCTATGGTGATAGAACCTTTAGCCAATCTAATCAGAAACAATACAAAAGTTAAAGTTTTAAAATTGGTAAGGAATAAAGAAAAAGAAATCTATATGTAGACGATGCTTTGGTAATATTAGGATCTCCAAAGGAATGTAAAAGGACCGGTCTGTGGTTAATCTTCAGCAGCAATAGATCACTGCCAACAGGAAGGTGGTATGTTCAAAGCCCAAGTTGGATTGAGCACCCGACTGTTAGCCTAAACTCACTGTCCACCTAAGCAGTTTGAAAACGGCTGAACTGTGAGCAGAGAAATTAAGCACCACTTTAGCGGGGAGGTATTTTATAACACCATTAAAAAAAAATAAAAAAACAAGAAGCGAAATTCTATGATCAAAAAGAGCTTGTTGTCACAGCAAAGGAGCGACAGTACCCTCCTGTGGCTGGAATCAAGCATAACCTCCAGCCAAAATGCCACTATCTGTCTGTCTGTCTTGTATATCTAAGCTCTTGGCCATTTGTCTAGCTTGCTGTCGACTTTTGCAGCCCGAAAGACAGTTGCATCTGTCAAGTAGGAAATTTAGGTACCGCTTATGTGGGGAGGCTAATTTAACTAATTTACGATGCCATAAAACTCTCCAGCAGCGTGCAAAAGAATGAGGAAGTACTCCATCAAGTGGATGGTGAAGCAACAGCTCCCCCGGTGGCCGGAGTTCGAGCATACCCTCATGAAGCTTAAATTGCCTCTTTGTTTGTCTCTATATGTTGCGTGTCTATGGCATTGAATGTTTGCCATGTATATGTGCACTGTAATCCACCCCGAGTCCACTTCAGGATGAGAAGGGCGGAATATAAATACTGCAAATAAAATAAAAAGTATTAAATATGATTTTTAGAAATTTTGAATAACATTTTTCTTGAACATAAAAGAGAGATTTTTTTTTTTACGTAAAAAGTGGTGCAACAATAATAGGAAAGTAAGAAAAAAGATCTGGAATAAGAAAAAACCAAATATCCTCAGATTTATTTACATAAAAAGTGGTAGAACAATGTGATTATAGGAAAGTTGGAAAAACTAAAAAGTAAAGAGAGAGAAAAAAGAAAAATGATTAAAAATTTTGAAAATATATCAGGGTTAGCAATAAATATTGAAAAATCAGAAATTCTACATAAAAACATATCCTGGAAAGAGCTAAAAGAAATACAAACCATCCTGGGGATAAAATTGGGGGAAAAGAAGCTAAAATATTTGGCGGTATATATACCACCAAAATCTAAATAATATAACTCAAATTAATTATAACCAATTATGGAAACAAATCAGTAAGCAAATACAAATCTGGAAGAAATGGAACTCGGACAAAATTTTATGATCCAATCCTAATTCCTTCAGATGAATTTTGCGCATGGGAAGGGACTGAGCATTTGTGTGTTGCCTATCAGAGATTTAAAGGCAGTGTTTCCTTGGTAAATAATGCAAAAAGTCTTGGAAAACTATACTATGATTAAGTTTTGAACCATGGCAGCCAAAATGGTATCGAACTGTACTAATTCCACAGTGTAGATGCAGCCCTGCTCTGTTGGCATGAGTCACAAAGAGAAGATATTCTCTCGTCAAGACAAAATGCACAGATGTGAACGCTACGAGAAATCCACTTTTGTGTCATTTGTGATATATGACTGTAATGCTTAACAACATTTTCTCTAAAGCAATATTTCTACCATTTTCCCCTCAGTTTCTGCTCCATGGAAATGCTGCTTATCACATTTGTGAAGGAAGAACAACCTCAAAAGAGCCTCAGGTAATTATTAGTTAAGTATTATTCGACCCCCATTGAGTTCTTCGGGTTTCCTGAAACCCAATAATTCCCACACTGCAAAAACTGTTAGTCTGCCATGAGACATAAATTAATGCGTAATACTATAATTATTAATTTTTATAATTAGGTAACGGCGTTCCATGCAGTCATGCCGGCCACATGACCTTGGAGGTGTCTACGGACAACGCTGGGTCTTCGGCTTAGAAATGGAGATGAGCACCAATCCCCAGAGTCAGACATGACTGGACTTAATGTCAGGGGACTACCTTTACCTTTACCTTACTATAATTATGGCATTACTAAGGGACATTGTGAAATTACAAGGACCATTTACTCTGGTCTAAGCTGTTTGGATTCATTAGTATTTGGGGATGGGAGAAATTCATTTATGGGAAGCTCTGAGTAGAAATTGGTTGTCATCTTGTTCTGGCCAGAACATCTTCGAGAAATTCAAAATGACGGGGAAGATATATATATAGATAGATAGATAGATAGATAGATAGATAGATAGATAGATAGACAGACAGACAGGCAGACTAATATGTATGTGTGTACTTGTATGTGTGTATGTATGTGTGTATGTATGTGTGTATGTATGTATGTGTGTGTGTATATATATATATATACACACACACACACACAATACATATATTCAGTATATATACTCACAAACATATATTACTAATATGTATGTATACACACACACACACACATACACTCCTCACCATTATAAAGCATTACTAATACCGTGCATGTGTGTATGTACACAAATACACATACACCATTATATACACACAAATATTCACACAACCATACACAATACATATATTCAGTATATATGCTCACAAACATATATTACTAATATGTATGTATATACACAAACCCATACAATCCCCACCATTATAAAGCATTATTAATACCGTGCATGTGTGCGCACACACACACACACAAAATACCCATACCATCATTATATGTGTGTGTATATATACACAAATACACATACACCATTATACACATACACATTCACTCAACCATACACACACGTGTGTGTGCATGTATACACACACACACACACCATACATATATTCAGTATATACAAACAAACATATATTACTAATATGTATGTATATATATACACACACACAATACACTCCCCACCATTATAAAGCATTATAAATACCGAGCGTGTGTGTATGTATACACACACACACAAAATATCCATACCATCATTATATGTGTGTGTGTTTCTATACACAAATACACATACACCATTATATATACACACACACACATATTCACACAACCATACACACTTGTGTATGTGTGTGGGTACACACACAATACATATATTCAGTATATATACTCACAAACATATATTACTAATATGTATGTATATACACACACACATACACTCCCCACCATTATAAAGCATTATTAATACCGTGCATGCGTGTACACACACACACAAAATACCCATACCATCATTATATGTGTGTGTATACACAAATACACATACACCATTATATAGACACAAATATTCACACAACCATACACACTTGTGTGTGTGTGTGCGTGTGTGTGTGTGTGTGTATATATATATATATATATATATACACACACACACACACACAATACATATATTCAGTATATATACTCACAAACATATATTACTAATATGTATGTATATACACACACACACATACACTCCCCAGAAAATACCGGCGATCAAAGAAAGGAGAAGGTCTGTGATCAAGGCTCTTCATCAGAGAGGATGGAGCGACAGCACCCCCCTGTGGCCGGAATCGAGCATGACCTCCAGGATGCTGAAGTTGGAGAAAATGCTGACATATACCTCTATCTGTTGTCTGCCCTGTCTGTTTAATGGCGTTGAATGACCGCCAGATATGTGTTCTGTGATCCATCTTGAGTCCCCTTTGAGGTGAGAAGGGCAGAATATAAATACGGTAACTAAATAAATAATAAATGGAGGCATCTTTAGGTCATCTGTGCGAATAACGCCAGCTCATTGACTTTCCATAATTTGCTTTCTTTCTTTCCTTCTTTCTTTCAGGATAACGCAGTGCAACTTCCAAAAGGAACATCTGGACCAATTGTCCATTGAGTTGGGAAAGTGCAACTCCTTGAACGATTTCACGTGAGTTTGGTGTCTATAAAGTAGAATTAATGTGGTTTGATGCCACTTTGAACTGCCACGGCCTAATGTAAGTTGTAACTACAAATCCCATGATCCCATGACCAGCTGAAGTGGTGCCAAACTGCACTAATTCTACGGTGTAAACACACCCCTATCCTAGTGGGAAAAATATTATATTCTACTTACTTAAGAACAGTCTCTATGCCATTGTGTTTCAAGTTTATTTTCTTGGTTATTAGCTCAACCAACAATGGCTTGATGATCAGCAACTCAGAAATTCTGCTTAGAGTCTTACGGAAACCAGCCGGTACTTTGAGAATAAGGTAAGGATATTATAGCAAATTAATATCATAATGTATAGAGTTCATGGTGATGGTTTCCAAATGGTTTCGTCCTTAATCAATTCACAAGAAAATATACCGTTAAAGAAAACTTTTTAAAAGTGATGTACAGATGATACATAACTCCAGAAAAACTTTCGACAATATACAAAGGATCAGACTTTTGTTGGAAATGTAAACGAAAAACAGGAAAATTGTCGGAACTCATATGCCTTAAAGAGCCAGACACAGGAGTGTACCCGAAACAATAGTTTATTAAAGCAAAGTAAACAGGACTCAGAGACACTTGCTTCAGTGCCTCTGGTCAAAACTCAAAGTTTGCAGCAATTTGTAGCTTGAAAAACAAACCTGGAAAATAAACCGGATTAAACTGGCAAAACATCCGGATTAAATAAGAGTTCTTCCAAAACACACCAAAATCACACAGTTCAAAGATAATAAGCAAACAAAGAGCCGTGAAGAGAAGCCGTCATCCAGAAGCAGTCCAAAGTCGAAGAAATCCCAGCTGAAGGTTCCAAAGTCCAAAAGGCAGCATCGTCGTCAGAAACAGTCCGAAGTCAAGGAGAGGGGAAATCCGCACTTACGAGAATCCAAGCTGGTCGGTATACGAAGAAAGCAGCAACCTGCAGATCCAGAACCCAAGCCGAACAAGAAAAGTGCCATTGACAAAACCCAAGGCACGAAACCAACACTTTGCCTACTGCAAAGTTCTATCAGTCCAGTGACGTCATTTATCCTACAACTCATCATCCGATGATGAGCTGCCCTCCACCCCATCCTCATCACTCTCAGCTGGCTTAGCCTCTACAGCTGAATGCCAACGCCCATCCCTCCAACTCTTCCACTTCTTGTCAAGACTTAGGTCTCCCCACGATTCCTTTGTATCACCAGATTGCCAATCCCCACCACCAGAAAACCCCTCAAAAGTGTCACTGGATGTTGGTTGAGTACACATATTCTGAACCTCCTGTACCTTGGTCCAATCCAGTGACTCCTCTTCATCCACATCACTCCCAGACCCATCATTTCAAGAAAAGCCCATGAAATCCTCTTCCTCTGTGGGAGCAGTAAGTATGTCCCGGATCTTCTTTCTCTGACACTCCTCGTCTGATTCCTGCTCTCGAGTAATCCTCTTAATGCCTCTATTCCTATCTGTAGCTCCTTCCTCCTCCTCACTCATTTCACTCTCGGAGAAACCTTCAAAGGATTCTTCATCAGTGGGTGACATAAGTATCTCCCGGATTCTCTTCCTTTGCTGCTCCTCATCTAACACCTGGGCGCCTCGTTTCCCTCCTCTACCACTCCTACTACCAGTTGAAGCGTTGCCAACAGGCTCTACTACAACAAACATTCTACCACATGTGGTGGACCTGCGCAAGAGCTAAAGATTTTTAGATACAAATCCATAAAAAAATGAAACCAGAAAGTTTTTTATTAGGACTATTTGACAATCAATCCCAAAAAACTAAGAAATGATTTTCCTTTATATGACAACAGCAGCAAGAATTGAATATGCAAAATGATGGAAGCGACACACAATAACAACACAACAGATAACTGGATTGCAAAAGTTTTTTTGAAATGGCTGAAATATACAAATTAGCTTTAATTTTAGGGTTTGTGAACTCAAAATAATATTTATTTATTTATTTATTTATTTCATTCACTTATACCCCGCCCTTCTCACCCCGAAGGGGACCCAGGGCGGCTTACAGGGAGGGCACAATTAGATGCCCAATCATACAAACAAGTAATCCAAAAAATATAACAATTTAACAATTAGATTAAAACATCAGTACATAGTAAAATCATAAAACCTAAAACAATCTCATGTCAGAGTCCATATATCTGAGTCCATACATCCGTTCTACTCCGTTTGTCCTTGTCTATCGCCAGGTCCTTGAGTTAGTTATCAGAGTGACCAAAAGCTTGGTCCCACATCCAGGTCTTTAGTTTTTTCCTAAATGCTAGGAGGGAAGTCGCCGATCTAATCTCCCCGGGGAGTGAGTTCCACAGGCGGGGGGCCGCCACTGAGAAGGCCCTGCTCCTCGTCCCCGTATTCTAAAACACAAAAGATTGAAGATAATTGCTGGGTTAATATCTTGAATTACATAATAGTAATGTATATAATTTCAATGATCTGGATAAATATATATATATATAGAGAGAGAGAGATTCTGCATAGAAGAAAAACTAATACCATAAACTTCCAGCTATAGAAAATCTTGCTGACCAGAAGGGTGGCAGTTCAAGCTGAGGTTTGGGTGAGCTCCCACCGTCAGCCCTAGCTTCTGCTTACCTAGCAGTTCAGTAACAATAATATGAGTAGATAAATAGGTACCATTGTGGTGGGGAGGTAAAAGATGCCCCTGAAGACATGCTGGCAATTATATCAGAAAGGCATCCATGGACAACAGGCTCATTGGTGTGGAAAAATGGAACAATAGCACCTCCCCAAGGCCAAGTCAAGCAGAACCTCCAGATGCCGGAGATGGAAGGGAAGCCTCTTGCCTCTGTCTATGTATTGTCTGTCTTTGTTAATTATATAACAGCACTGAATGTTTGCCATATATGTATTCCGTAATCCACTCTGAGTCCTCTCGGGGAGATAGTGTGGAATATAAATATATTATTATTATTATTATTAGTAGTAGTAGTAGTATTACTAGTATTATTATTCTATGTATTACTAACACATTAACAAGAGAACTGACTCTTGAGATATGGAAACCAATGGTTATTATTAAAATTGGAGGAGGAAATAGAGTATGTCTAAGTAAACAGATAAAACAGTGAGTAAGAACACTTATCATACAAGCTTAAAGGAAATAAGGGACAATATAGGGAGATAGAAAGATCAACGTGAACGCCAGATGACAAGAATCCATTTGGGTTGTTGTAGGTTTTTTCAGGCTATATTGCCATGTTCAGGCTATATGGCCATGCTATATGGCATTCTCTCCTGACGTTTCACCTGCATCTATGGCAAGCATCCTCAGAGGGAGTGAGGTCTGTTGGAACTAGGAAAATTGGGTTTATATATCTGTGGAATAGCCAGGATGGGACAAAGAATTCTTGTCTGTTGGAGCTAGGTGTGAATGTTTCAACTGACCACCTTGATTAGCATTTGATGGCCTGGCAGTGTCTGGGGCAATCTTTTGTTGAGAGGTGATTAGCTGTCCCTGATTGTTTCCTCTCTGTTGTTGTGCTGTTGTAATTTTAGAGTTGTTTTTTTTAATACTGGTAGCCAGATTTTGTTCATTTCCATAGTTTCCTCCTTTCTGTTGAAATTGTCCACATACTTCTTGTGGATTTCAATGGCTTCTCTATGTAGTCTGACATGGTGGTTGTGAGAGTGGTCCAGCATTTCTGTGTTCTCAGATAAGATGTTGTGTCCAGGTTGGTTCATCAGGTGCTCTGCTATGGCTGACTTCTCTGGTTGGAGTAGTCTGCAGTGCCTTTCATGTTCCTGGATTCTTGTTTGGGCGACACTGCATTTGGTGGTCCCTCTGTAGACTTGTCCACAGCTGCATGGTATACGGTAGACTCCTGCAGAGGTGAGAGGATCCCTCTTGTCCTTTGCTGAACGTAGCATTGGTTGGATTTTCTTGGTGGGTCTGTAGATAGTTTGCAGGTTGTGTTTCCTCATCAGCTTCCCAATGATTCCGGCCATGAAAGCTTTCGACAATACAAGAATCCATTTGCTTTTGGAACTGACGATATTGTAGATGGAACTCCTTTGTATGTTAAAGAATATGTATAATAATCCCCCTTCACAGCCCCAGTGATACAATAGACTCATGTATAGAATTAATTTACTAACAAAACTTCATGAGTTACTTATTATATTTTTCTACTCTCTTCCAACCCTTTCTTTTTCCCTTCTTCTTCCCCTTTCTTTGTTTCCCTTTCCTTTGTATCATAAAATTGTAAAAATGAAAATTTAAAAACTTGCAAGAAAAGAAAAGAAAATGTTTTGCATTTCAGCATAGAAGAGCCATGGGTAGAAGGCAAAAGCATCTCCGCTCTGCTGAAGTTGGCTTCCGAAGCTCAAGGAAACATCTCAACCATCAAGTAAGAAGATTCTCTTTATCTAATGGTTTCTCAAGTTGATTTCTAGGAAGAGAAATACACAAGTGGTAGAAAAAGTTGATAGAGTGTTTTCTAGAGGTCTGCGAAATGGTTGGCATTCAATTAGTAATTCATTTTGGAGATTCAGATGGCCCCAGCTTTGATTCGTAAAGATTCAGAGGGGTCCTGTTCCAATTCGTAATCTGAATCTCCAGGCTTTGTAATTGCTTCATTAAGATTCATTCCATTAGCCGCAACAGGGAAAAGCAGTAGCAGTAAAAAAGCAATCCACAAAAATAGGTAAATCCAATTAGGTAGAAAGATAGATAGAAACAAATAGCCCAGGAAATTAGTCCATCAGAGTTCATGTACCTTTGAATCTTGTGTTTTACCTTGTGCCCTGAAGCTCTTGGACTATTCTTTAGCTTGGGACTATACTGTTTTTTACCATTTTTACTGCTTTGCCTACCTTTATTCTTCAATAAACTGCTTGCTGTTTTTACCAAGCTGGGGTGGTGTTTAAAGTCAGAGGTGTTCCTGCTCTGGAATACAACAAATTTCTCAGAGGCATTTCTGGTTCCTATAAGGTATTTAGACCTCCAAAGCAGATCTAAATACCTTATAGGCACCAGATCCCATCTTGTTAGTGTGTATTTCATGTATGATGTATGATGTATGTTTAAATGTAATTTTATGTAGGAGAATAGTGATTGGAATGGATTTGTATGGCCAGGACATCAAGCAAAAAGTGGGTGCTAGAAACAATATCATACGTAAGCTGACTGGCACAACTTGGGGATCACAACCAGATACAGTGAAGACGTCTGCCCTTGCGCTGTGCTACTCTGCTGCTGAGTATGCATGCCCAGTGTGGAACACATCTCACCACGCTAAAACAGTGGATGTGGCTCTTAATGAGATATGCCGCATTATCACAGGGTGTCTGCGCCCCACACCACTGGAGAAATTACACTGTCTAGCCGGTATTGCACCGCCTGACATCCGCCGGGAAGTAGCAGCCAATAGTGAAAGGACCAAGGCAGAGACATCTCCAGCCCATCCCTTGTTTGGGCATCAGCCAGCACACCAACGACTTAAATCAAGAAATAGTTTTCTTAGGTCTACAGAGACACTCGCTGGAACACCTCAGCAAGCAAGAGTTCAAAAGTGGCAGGCTCAAACCCAGAACCTCAACCAATGGCTGATACGGAATGAGAGACTCCCCCCCCCCCCCCCGGGCACACAGAAGACTGGGCGACTTGGAAGGCGCTGAACAGACTGCGCTCTGGCACCATGAGATGCAGAGCCAATATTAAGAAATGGGGCTACAAAGTTGAATCCACGACATGCGAGTGTGGAGAAGAGCAAACCACAGACCACCTGCTGCAATGGAACCTGAGCCCTGCCACATGCACGACGGAGGACCTTCTTGCGGCAACACCAGAGGCACTCCAAGTGGCCAGATACTGGTCAAAGGACATTTAATCAACTACCAAGCTTGCAAACTTTGTGTTTTGTCTGTTTGTTTGGTTGCGGATGACACGATAAATAAATACTGGGGCTTTAACATATTTTCCTTTCTCTAAGTTTGGCCTTTGCAGTTCAGCAATCCAATGAAAATGCATGGAACAGGGAGGAAAATGCACACACTGTGCAATGCATTCTTTCCAATTGCTTGCAAAGAATAATAATACAGGAATTAGAAACAAATGTATGCAAAATTCGTGCAAGAAATAGAGAAAAATATGTATGGTGCATCAAAGTGAAAGCTGAATTGAAAGGAATGGGTCTCTGTTGTCAGATTTGCACAGAGTATCGAAATCAGAGCCAAACCTACCACATATGCATCTGTTTACATTTTCCTTGTTTGTTTGTTTTGCTTGTGATAGGAAAGATGGCCCTCTTTTTGTGTTAGAACAAGAATTTCCTGCTCGGGAAGAAAAAGTGGAGGGTGTGGTCAGCAGGTGAGAATGCCATTATTATTATTATTATTATTATTATTATTATTATCATCATCATCATTATCATCAACAACAACATTGTTTCTCTCCTATGGCTTTCTCCCCTTTGAGGACTCATTGACATCAATGTTAGTATCCTTCTAGTATCCAGTATAAAAGTGCCTTTTTATTCAAGCTTTACTGATATTCTCCAATTTGCACATCTTTTACGTTTAATTTAATTTTTTTCTTTGAATGTTTTTATACTGTTTTCATATTGTTTTTATTTCAATTGTATATTTATGCTTTTGGTTGTGGACACCATGGTGTGCCGGTTGTTAGCCGCCCTCTGCGGAGGTCGAGATAGGGCAGGATACAAATGTCCGAAATAAATAAATAAAATTTATTTTATTTATCGTGTCATCAGCAACCATTGTATACAATTCTAACAGAGCAAAACAAACACACAGATTAAAAAGAAAGAGGAAAAAAAGCACACAGATTTTGCAAATTTGGTATTTGGTTAAATGTCCTTTGACCAGTATCTGGCTACTTGGAGTGCCTCTGGTGTTGCCGCAAGAAGGTCCTCCCTTGTGCATGTGGCAGGGCTCAGGTTACATTGCAGCAGGGGGTCAGTGGTTTGCTCTTCTCCACACTCGCATGCCGAGGATTCCACCCTGTAGCCCCATTTCTTAAGACTGGCTCTGCATCTCGTGGTGCCAGAGCGCAGTCTGTTCAGCGCCTTCCAAGTCGCCCAGTCTTCTGAGTGCCCAGGGGGGAGTCTCTCATCTGGTATCACCCATGGATTGAGGTGCTGGGTTTGGGCCTGCCACTTTTGGACTCTCGCTTGCTGGGGTGTTCCAGCGAGTGTCTCTGTAGATCTAAGAAAACTATGTCTTGATTTAAGTCGTTGACGTGCTGGGTGATACCCAAACAGGGGATGAGCTGGAGATGTCTCTGCCTTGGTCCTTTCACTATTGGCTGCTGCTTCCCGGCGGATGTCAGGTGGTGCAATACCGGCTAAGCAGTGTAATTTCTCTAGTGGTGTGGGGCGCAGACACCCTGTGATAATGTGGCATGTCTCATTAAGAGCCACATCTACTGTTTTAGTGTGGTGAGATGTATTCCACACTGGGCATGCGTACTCAGCAGCAGAGTAGCATAGCGCAAGGGCAGATGTCTTCACTGTGTCTGGTTGTGATCCCCAGGTTGTGCCAGTCAGCTTTCGTATGATGTTGTTTCTAGCGCCCAATTTTTGCTTGATGTTCAGGCAGTGCTTCTTGTAGGTCAGAGCACGGTCCAAAGTGACTCCCAGGTATTTGGGTGCGCTGCAATGCTCCAGTGGGATTCCTTCCCAGGTAATCCTCAGAGCTCAGGATGCTTCTCTCTTCTTAAGGTGAAAGGCGCATGTCTGTGTTTTAGATGGATTTGGGATCAGTTGGTTTAAATATTTCTGTATCTTCTCATTATTGTGTGTTTGTGCTTCTCTAGCTTTCACCAGTGCGAAGTCGAAGTCAAAGAAAGCCATTTCCTGCTAAAACTCACAGAGAAGTGCAAGCAACTTAGGGTATTAAAGTAAGTTCGGGATTCTATGTATTTTCACTCGGTCCGGTTCTACACTGACCATATGATGTGGTTTGAACTCCATTAAACTGTTTGAGCCGGGCTATAGCACAGCAGGTTAAGCACCAGCTGCAGTAATAAATCTTGCCAATCGAAAGGTTTGGATCTGGAACAAACTTGGCACGAATACACAATATGCCCAAATGTGAACACTGGTGGCGTTTGGGGAAAATAGATCTCGACATTTGGAAGTTGTAGTTGCTGGGATTTATAGTTCATCTACAATCAAAGAGCATTTTGAACTCCGCCAATGCTGGAATTGAACCAAACTTGGCATACAGAACTGCCATGACCAACAGAAAACACTGGAAGGTTTTGGTGGGCATTGGCCTTTAGTTTGGGAGTTGTAGTTCACCTACATCCAGAGAGCACTGTGGACTCAAACAATGATGGATCTGGATCAAACTTGGCACGAATACTCAATATGCCCAAATGTGAACACTCGTGGTGTTTGGAGAAAATAGACCTTGACATTTGGAAATTGTAGTTGCTGCGATTTATAGTTCATCTACAATCAAAGAGCATTTTGAACTCCACCAATGCTGGAATTGAACCAAACTTGGCACACAGAACTCCCATGACCAACAGAAAATACTGGAAGGGTTTGGTGGGCATTGACCTTGAGTTTGGGACTTGTAGTTCACCTACATCCAGAGAGTACTGTGGAGTCAAACAATGATGGATCTGGACCAAACTTGGCACGAATACTCAATATGCCCAAATGTGAACACTGGTGGTGTTTGGGAAAAATAGACCTTGACATTTGGGGGTTGTAGTGACTGGGATTTATAGTTCACCTGCAATCAAAGTGCATCTGAAACCCCACCAACGATGGAATTGGGCCAAACTTTCCACGCAGAATCACCATGACCAACTGGAAGGATATGGGATGAATTGACAGTGATTTAGGAGAGATGTAGTTCACCTACATCCGGAGAGCACTATGAACCCCAACGACTATGCCAAACTGTTTCCTAAGACCATAAGAAATATTTTTTCTGACGAACTTTCGTGACCCCTCTGAAACCCCCTTGCAACCCCCCTAAGGGTCCCAACCCCCAGGTTGAGAAACACTGCTCTGTGACAGAGAGTCACCAGGACTTCCCCCTTCCTTTTGGTCACCAGGCATTTTCTCATCTTTTTCTTTATGGTGTCTCAAAATACCCCCTTGCTTGGTTTTGTGGTACCTAATTTTTCTACTTACAGCTCAAGCTGTTTTCGAACTGCTTAGGTAAACAGTAAGCTGGGCTGACAGTTGGGAGCTTACGCCAACCTGAGGCTTCAAACTGGCAACCTTTCGGTTGGTAGATCTTATCAACGCTGGTGATTTACCAGTTGTACCAAAGCCCGGCCCTTTAACACAGCTAAATCCTTTTTTATTGAGGGTGAGGGTGGCAGTGCCACACTCTCTCAGCCTCAGTGTTCTTTTCTCTTTGCAGCTGCTCTCAGGTGGAGTTTGCGGATGAGGAAGCAGAGGCCATGTTGGACTTTCTGTTGCATTTCCCTGCACTGGAGAGACTTGAGTATGCCCTGCTTGAATTGCTCTGTGCTTTGCCCTTCCATCCCTATTACACAAAATTCTGTTCCTGGTTTGAAAGAGTTATTTCCTGTTTAATTGTGTGGCCCTAACTTTGAAAGTAGTTGTTATCCTCCAGAATCTTTGTTTTTGTGACATGAACTATGTTGAATTGGCCGAGACTCGATGAGCTATTCATTGAAAAACTAGAGCAAAATGTGCTATAGCAGGATATCCTGCAAAAAAAAAGTTTGTGTAGTTTAACCCAGGAACAAAAATCGTGTTGTGCAGTGTTATTATTTATTATATACCCTGCTTTGTTGTCTCCATCTGAGATTGATAGCTTTCCTGTCTTTTTTTAAGGTAAGGAATCCTCAGAAGTAGCTTTTCCAGCTTCTTCTCTCCAAATATAGCTTACAGACCCTCAAATGCATTGGTTGTCTCCCATCCAAGTACTAACCGGAGCCTAACCCTGCTTAGCCAACAATATCAAATTGAATCCGGTCCCTTTTAAGGTATCCAGCCCTGTTCTAAATAGGATTTTCTCAGGCGACGAGTCCTCAGTGGTGGTTTTGCCCATTCTATTCCGTCGAGCCTGTGGGCTATAACTCTTAGTGAAAGAGACATAGACGTGACATCTTTCCCCCAGGGAATTGCTTCTTGCCTTCCTTTAGAGAACTGGAACTTCCAAGGACCAAAACACTGTAGATAACTCAAAATAGGTTTTATTGTTCACAAAGAGTTATCCCTTTAAGGCAATAAGCTGGAAGTTTCAAAGGGGGTAAAGGAAATATACATTACAGTCTCTGGTTGTCTTGGGTCCAAGGAGATTTCGCAGCTGAGAAGCTTTTCCTGTTCCCTCTTTTCTCAATGGCTGTGAAGGTCGGAACAAACACAACCGCTAGTCCAATGGCCTATGTTGAAGGCACAGAGTCTTCCTTTTGATGCCAAAGGCGCTTGGGTCTCCTCAGCATTGTCCAGGGCGATCTGGGCATGAAGCATGAGTCCCAAGGGTAAAAACCTTAGAATTGGTGATGAGAGGTAACTTAATTAAGGGCTTTAGAGCCAAGTCTCTTTCTCACATCTGATAGAAAGTTTGATGGTAGAATGGAAAAGAAAAAGCTCTGCCCTCCTCCAGGAAGAGGCAGGGCCAAGCAATTGAGCTGAGGAAGCGATATAACTGGTGCAAACAACATTGATTGACAGCTATAAATAACCAATCAATCCAATTATACATTTACAAACTAAGCAAGTTTGGGCATGTTATGCAGTTTAAACCTTTGCACTTTAAAGTTCTACACATAGGTGGCGCCACTCACACCGTCACACATTCCCTCCTCTGAAATATCACCTACAAGACTTGGTATTCACCGGTGGTCTCCCATTCAAGCACTATCCAGGGCAAACCCTGCTTAGCTATCAATCTCAGATGGGATCTGGTGCCTACAAGGTATTTAGTCCTGCCAACAGGACTTTCTTAGGCAGTATCTTTGCCAGCTCTATCCTCTGAAACAGCCTTTGGGATTCATTGGCGGTCTCCCATCCAAGTGCTAACCATGCCTGACCCTGCTTAGCTTACAATATTAGAGAGGATTTGATGCCTTTGAGATAGTTAGATATTTATACTGACTCAACACTGCAAAGCAAATGAGTTCCACCCCATTCACATTGAGTGTGTCTCAATCATTGATCATCTATCATTAATCAGCTCTTTCGATCATATCATTGGAAGAGGAGGAGACGTTCCCAATTCCACCCAGTGCCAGGCTTTTCACTTATGCCTATGCAAAGAGTTGTGCCAAGCTTATGTTTCTGAGAAAGCAATGTTGTTTTTTTCCCTAAACATGCAGGTTGACCAGCTGCCGATTTTCTCCCTCTGGATTGGATTCTCTGGCTTCAGCGTTGCGTCAATGTCTGGCTTTGGGAGAAATCAGGTGAGTGTTATGAACAAGGTGGTCACGCTGGCGATTGGATTCTTAATCCAGGATAGCTTGTTGTTGTTTTGAATGGAAGGCAATCGAGACGTTTTGCTTCCTTGGCTTTAAAGTCCAAAGCTTGAAGTCACTCTGCAGGATGTGAAACCCTGTCTTCTCACCCATTTGATTAATAATAATAATAATAATAATAATAATAATAATAATAAGCATAATATTGGCATAAGCCAGTAAAGGTGGTCCCAGTAGTGATTGGCACACTGGGTGTAGTGCCTAAAGACCTTGGCCTGCACTCAGAGGCGGCCCTAGGTAATTTTCAATGGTAAGCAAACAGTATTTTGGCGCCCCCTCCCCCAAACAATCATTGATATATATTTTCTGTTCGTCGTGGGAGTTCTGTGTGCCATATTTGGTTCAATTCCATCATTGTTGGAGTTCACAATGCTCTTTGATTGTAGGTGAACTATACATCCCAGTAACTACACTTGCCGCATTTGCTCCCTTGCCTGGCCTGCTTTGGGTCCGGAGGCGTGCCTGATGACCCCGGCGTGTGCACCAAAAGTCACCTCTTCTCCTGACTTTCTCCTCAGCCACTGGGACCAAGAGAGAGAGAGAGAGAGGTGGAGATGCCCACCTTTCCTGAAGGTAGGCGCAAAAACAAAGGAGGGAGCGGAGGTGGGAGATACCTCCAGCCGGAGGGGCTCTCTCTCTCTCTCTCTCTTGGTCCCAATGGCTGAAGAGAAAGTCAGGAGAAGAGGCGACTTTTGGTGCGCACGCTGGGGTCTTCAGACATGCCTCTGGACCCGAAGTGGGCCAGGCACGGCGGCTCCGCCCCTTGGCCCACCCACAGATTGGGGAGAGGAAAGGAAGCAGGTGGAGTGCTGGGGGATCAGGAAAGGGAGCCGGTCATGGGGAAGGGATCGAACGCGGAGAACGATTGAGCGCCGGCTCTGCTCGCGCACCCGGTGGCCGGGTGGAGCAGGAACGAGAGGGGCTAGGTGAGGCTCAAGGGCCCGGCCACTTTGGGAAGAGGATCGCCCGGCAGCGAGGCAAGAAAGCTGAGGCTCCCCCCGGACTGCTAGGGCTGTTGTGAGCTGAGGGGCCGCTCCTCAAGTGACGGTTGAGGGGCATTTACAGAGGCGCCTCTGCGCCCCTGGCAAAAAAAGTGTTCTGCAACCGCTTACTTCGTGTAATGGATGAGCCGCCCCTGCCTGCACTTAAACACAATTGGCACTGACAAAATTACCATCAGCCAGCTGCAGAAGGCCACCTTACTGGGATCTGCAGGCATTATTCACTGATACATCACACAGTCCTAGACACTTGGGAAGGATCTGATGTGTGATCCAATACAACAGCCAGCAGAGTGTCTTCTGTGGACTCATCTTGTTTCAAATAATAATAATAATAATAGTCATAATAATAGAATGATAGAAATCTAGAGCTGGAAGGGACCCCATGGGCCATCCAGTCCAATCCCCTTCTGCCATGCAGAAAAAGCACAATCAAAGCCCTCCTGATAGACGGCCCTTCAACTCTTGTTTAGCAACAACAACAACAACAACAACAACAACAGAATAATAGACACCTAGAGCTGAGGGATCCCAACGGCCATTCAGTCCAACCTCTTTCTGATATTCAGGGAAAGCACAATCAAAGCTCTCCCAACAGATAGCCATTCCACTCATGCTTAATAATAATAATAATAATAATAATAATAATAATAGAATCATAGGAATCTAGAGCTGGAAGGGACCCCAAGGGCCATCCAGTCCAAACTCTGCCATGCAAGTAAAAGCACAATCAAAGCCCTCCCAATAGACAGCCCTTCAACTCCTTCTTAACAACAACAATAGAATAATAGACACCTAGAGCTGGAAGGGACCCCAGGGGCCATTCAGTCCAACCTCTTTCTGATATGCAGGAAAAGCACAATCAAAGCCCTCCCAACAGATGGCCCTTCAGTCCCTGCTTAATAATAATAATAATAATAATAATAATAATAATAATAATAATAATAATAGAATCATAGGAATCTAGAGCTGGAAGGGACCCCAGGGACCATCTAGTCCAACCCCCTTCTGCCATGCAGCTAAAAGCAGAATCAAAGGTCTCCTGACAGATGGTCATTCAGCCCCTGCTTAATAATAATAATAATAATAATAATAATAATAATAATAATAATATAGTTATAGTTATAATAGAATCATAGGAATCTAGAACTGGAAGGGACCCTAAGGGTCATCCAGTCCAACTTCTGTCACATAGGAAGGGACCCCAAGGGGCATTTAGTCCAACCTCTGTCATGCAGGAAAAGCACTATCAAAGCCCTCCTGACAGATGGCCATTCAGCCCCTGCATCATAATAATAATAATAATAATAATAATAATAATAATAATAATAATATCATAGGAATCTGGAGCTGGAAGGGACCCCAGGGGCCATCCAGTCCAGCCCTCCTTCTGCCATGCAGGTAAAAGCACAACCAAAGCCTTCCCAACAGATGGCCATTCAGCCCCTGCTTAACAACAACAACAACAACAATAACAACAACAACATAGAAATCTAGACCTGGAAAGGACCTCAGAGGACATCCAGTCCAATTCCCTTCTGCCATGCAAATAAAAGCACAATCAAAGCCCTCCTGACAGATGGCCCTTCAGCCCCTGCTTAACAACAACAACAACAACAACAGAGTCATAGAAACCTAGAGCTGGAAGAAACCCCAGAGGCCATCTAATCTAACCCCCTGCTGCCAGACAGGAAAAGCACACACACACATCCCATAGATGGCCACCCAGCTTCTGTTTAAAAGCCTCCAAAGAAGGAGCCTCCACCGGACTCCAAGGCAGAGAGTTCCACTGTTGAACGGCTCTCATGGTCAGGAAGTCCTTCCTAATGTTTAATGGAATCTCCTTTCCTGTCATTTGAATCCATGGCTCCATTGAGTCCCAGTCTCCAGGGCAGTGGATGGAATAGGGAATGGAAGGAATGGAAATTCCTTCCATTCCTTCTCTTTTTCCTTGCAACAGTGGAATGCTTTTCTCTCTTTAGCTTTTCCAAAAGCGAACTGGGGACGGAAGGCATTGCTACGCTTCTGAGTTCACTGGAAGGACTCTGAAGCAGAGAGTTCCACTGTTGAACGGCTCTCATAGTCAGGAAGCCCTTCCTAGTGTTTAATGGAATCTCTTTCCCTGTCATTTGAATGCATGAATCCATTGAGTCCCAGTCTCCAGGGCAGTGGATGGAATAGGGAATGGAAGGAATGGAAATTCCTTCCATTCCTTCTCTTGTTCCTTGCAACAGTGGAATGCTTTTCTCTCTTTAGCTTTTCCAAAAGCGAACTGGGGACGGAAGGCATTGCTACGCTTCTGAGTTCACTGGAAGGCAAATCGCAGTTGAGAAGCATCGAGTAAGTTGCCTTTTCACGGCTCTACATTTGGCATCTTCTGGGTGTATTGGACTACAGTTCCCATTATCCCCACCCATCCTATCCAGCTGGGGCTGATGGGAGTGGCAGTCCAACATGCCTGGAAACTGATATGAAAACTTATATCATGTATTATTATCCCCATATCGTTCTTCTGTCTCTTTCTTAGCCTCAGTTTTCTGAATCTGGACAACACACATCTTCCGAAGCTGATTTCTGGACTTTCTGCAATGCCTCTGCTGAGAAAATTGAGGTCTGTTTCTCTGTTGATCAAGGAAAGAGTTCATTTCCAATACTAGAACTCTCTCTCGAGTCCAAAAATAGCTCATCTGAGGCCATTGCACTTTGGTCACATAGTGAGTCAATGCAAATTCACTGCTTTGGATGGCAAAACTCATGTAATGTTTGGGATCTTTTGGCTGTTTTCCAGTTTGAACAATAACCGGCTCAGCAGCGACGCCTGTCCTTCCCTTGCTGAAGCTTTGAAGAAAGCCATTAACATGGAAGAAATTGAGTAGGTTCATTTGTAGTCTTTTTCCTTCCTACCTATCTTCCTTCCTTCCTTTTCACAATCTCTCTCTTTTTCCTTCCTTCCTTCTTTTCTTTCTTCCTTTTCTCCTTCCCTCTCTTCTTTCTACCTTTCTTTCCTCCTTTTCTCCTTCTCTTTGTCCTTCCTACCTCTCTTTCTTGTCTCCTTCCCTCTCTTTTTCTTACCTACTTTTCTTTCTCCTTCTCTCTCTTCTTCCTTCCTTCCTTCCTTCCTTTCTTTCTTTCTTTCTTTCTTTCTTCCTTCCTTCCTTCCTTCCTGTTCTCCTTCTCACTCTTTTTCCTACCTTCTTCTCTTTCCTCATTTCTTCCTTCCCTTTCTTCTTTCTACCTTTCTTTCTTTCTTTCTTTCTTTCTTTCTTACTTTCTTTCTTTCTTTCTAACGTTCTTTCTTCCTTTTCTCCTTCTCACTCTTTTTCCTACCTTTTTCTCTTTCCTCATTTCTTCCTTCCCTTTCTTCTTTCTACCTTTCTTTCTTTCTTTCTTTCTTTCTTACTTTCTTTCTTTCTTTCTAACGCTCTTTCTTCCTTTTCTCCTTCTCACTCTTTTTCCTACCTTTTTCTCTTTCCTCATTTCTTCCTTCCCTTTCTTCTTTCTACCTTTCTTTCTTTCTTTCTTTCTTTCTTTCTAACGTTCTTTCTTCCTTTTCTCCTTCTCACTCTTTTTCCTACCTTTTTCTCTTTCCTCATTTCTTCCTTCCCTCTCTTCTTTCTACCTTTCTTTCTTCCTTTTCTCTTCTCTTCTTCCTACCTAACTTCCTTCCTTCCTTTTCTCCTCTTTTCTTCTTGCCTAACTATTTTCCTTCCTTTTCTCCTTCTCACTCTTTTTCCTACCTTCTTCTCTTTCCTCATTTCCTCCTTCCCCCTCTTCTTCCTACCTTTCTTCCTTTTCTCCTTCCCTTTATTTTTCCTACCTTTTTTCTTCCTTCCTTTTCTCCTTCTCTCTTCCTTCCTACCTTTCTTTCTTCCTTTTCTCCTCTCTTCTTCCTATCTAATTTTCTTTCTTCCTTTTCTCCTTCTCTCTCTTCTTCCTTCCTTCCTTCCTTCCTTCCTTCCTTCCTTTCTTCCTTCCTTCCTTCCTTCCTTCCTTTTCTCCTCTCTTCTTCTTACCTAACTATCTTCCCTTTCTCCTTCTCACTCTTTTTTCTACCTTCTCCTCTTTCCTCATTTCCTTCTTCCCTCTCTTCTTCCTACCTTTCTTCCTTTTCTCCTTCCCTTTCTTTTTCCTACTTTTTTCTTCCTTCCTTTTCTCCTTCTCTCTCTTCTTTCTTCCTTCCTTCCTACCTACCTTCCTTCCTTCCTTCCTTCCTTCCTTCCTTTTCTCCTCTCTTCTTCTTACCTATCTTCCCTTTCTCCTTCTCACACTTTTTCCTACCTTCTTCTCTTTCCTCATTTCCTCCTTCCCTTTCTTTTTCCTACCTTTTTTCTTTCCTCTTTTTCTCCTTCTCTTCTTTCTTCCTATCTTTCTTTCTTCCTTTTCTCCTCTCTTCTTCCTACCTAACTTTCTTCCTTTTCTCCTTCTCTCTCTCTCTTTCTTTCTTCTCTTTTTCCTACCTTCTTTTGTTTTTTTCTTTTTCTCCTTCCTCTCTTCTTCCTTCCTTCCTACCTTCCTTCCTTTCTTTTCTCCTCTGTTCTTCTTACCTAACTATCTTCCTTCCTTTTCTCCTTCTCATTCTTTTTCCTACCTTCTTCTCTTTCCTTATTTCCTCCTTCCCTCATTTCTTCCTACCTTCCTTCCTTCCTTTTCTCCGTCCCTTTCTTTTTCCTAACTTTTTTCTTCCTTTCCTCCTTCTCTCTCTTTTTCCTACCTTCCTTCCTTTTCTCCTTCCCTCTCTTCTTCCTTCCTTCCTAATTTTCTTTCTTCCTTTTCTCCATCTCTCTCTTTTTCCTACCTTCTTTCCTCATTTCCTCCTTCCCTCTCTTCTTCCTACCTTCCTTCCTTTTCTCCTTCCCACTCTTCTTCCTACCTTCCTTCCTTTTCTCCGTCCCTTTCTTTTTCCTACCTTTTTTCTTCCTTTTCTCCTTCCCTCTCTTCTTCCTTCCTTCCTAACTTTCTTTCTTCCCTTTCTCCTCTCTTCTTCCTACCTAACTTTCTTTCTTCATTTTCTCCTTCTCTCTTTTTTCCATCTTCTTTTCTTTCCTCCTTTCCTCTGAGCAGACGGAATGCTTTTTTTCAATATTCTGAGCTATGCTCTTTCTGTTAAAGCTTGAGCTACAACAAAATAGATGATGCCGGAGTGAAAGAAATTGCCGAAGCTCTTCCAGAAATGAAGAATCTGAAGCAAATCAAGTGAGTTTCTAGTTTGGGCAGTTTCCGTAGATTTTGGTTAAGGGAGGTTGGATGAATCCAGAAAAAGATATGCGTGAATATGTGTGTGTACACGCACACACACACATGTAGAGGGAGAGACTATTCTTGAAGCCTTTCACTCAAATAAGTCCAACACTTGGATAGAGATTTTGAAATTCACACTAAAAATCACAATATAATAATAATAATAATAATAATAATAATAATAATAATAATAAACTTTATTTGTACCCCGCTACCATCTCCCCAAGGGACTCGGTGAGGCTTACATGAGGCCAAGCCCACAATACATCAGTAATAAAAGCAATAACAACAGTAATACAAAACAATAAAATAAAGCTCATAAACAAAAAATAGGCAGTAAACATCGACAATAAAACAATTTTGGAAAAGAATGGGGCATACAGACAGTTCTAGATCACTAATAAGGTGCAATTAGGGACATATTGTTGGGAGTTTCCTTATTCTGGGAAGGCAAACTGGAACAACCACGTTTTCAAGTTCCTCCTAAAAATTGCCAAAGTTGGGGCATGCCTGATATCCTTGGGGAGTGAGTTCCAGAGTCGGGGGCCACCACCGAGAAGGCCCTCTCCCTCGTCCCCACCAATCGTACCTGCGATGGAGGTGGGAGCGCAAGTAGGGCCTCTCCAGATGATCGAAGAGATCGTGTGGGTTCTTACACGCAGGTAGGAGGGTCCCAAACTGTTCAGGGCTTTGTAGGTAAGAACCTGCACCTTGAATTGGGACCGGAAGATGAACGGCAGCCAGTAGAGCTCCTTAAACAGGGGGGTTGACCGCTCCCTGTAAGAAGCACTAGTTAACAACTTGGCCACCACCCGTTGGACTAATTGAAATTTCCAGGCCATTTTCAAGGGCAGCCCCACGTAGAGTGCATTACAGTAATCCTGTCTAGAGGTGACTAAGGCATGGACCACTTTGGCCAGAGCCTCCTTCACGAGGTACGAGCGCAGTTGGTGCACGAGTCTTAATTGTGCAAAGGCCCTCCCGGCAATCGCCGACATCTGAGCTTCAAGCGTCAGTGATGAGTCCAGGAGGACACACAACTGTGGACCTGTGACTTCAGGGGGATTGTAACCCCTTCCAGCACAGGTTGCCACCCTATACCTTGATCCAGTTTACGATCTACCAGGAGGACCTCTGTCTTGTCAGGATTGATTTTCAGCCTGTTCGTTCTCATCCAGACAGCCACAGCGGCCAGCCACTCGTCCAGCACCCAAAGGGCTTCCTTGGAGTCAGGTGGAAAAGAGTA
The DNA here is from genome assembly GCF_037176765.1 of Anolis sagrei. NCBI lineage: Eukaryota > Metazoa > Chordata > Lepidosauria > Squamata > Anolidae > Anolis > Anolis sagrei. The sequence continues at coordinate 5,998,287 of NC_090028.1, read as the reverse complement.
GTAGAGTTGTGTGTCATCTGTGTAGAGATGGCACCCAACTCCAAATGGATTATAATCCCTTTCTAACATGGATTTAGGCCATATATGTGAGTTTTCTACTGGGATTTCCCTTACTAAGTAAAACTGCAGCCAAGGGTTGAATGCACATTGCAGGCTGCTGGTCAGATTGGGAAAAAATCCGCCTCTGTGACTGTTCTGATTGCCTTTCCATTCTGTGAATCGTTTTAGCCTCTCGTCCAACAACATTGGCTCTGCCGGAGGAAAGGCTTTTGCAGAAGCTCTAGCTGCGAGCAAGAATCTGGAGGGGCTCCGGTAAGGCAAGACTATGTGCATTTCTTCCTTTTATGGGACACTCCAGCTGTTGTGATTCAGCAGCTTGACTCTGAATCTGAAGCTGAGCTCTGTGGGTCTTATGAAGCAGAGTTCCCTGATGAGGAGGATGATGGGTTCCAGATTTCTGTTCATGTCTCAGACGGGGTTGACGGTGAGGCTGCAGAAAGGGAAACAGCAAGCCAGTTCTCAGGGGAAAAGAATGTCAGTGATAACGGGATCCCACACGGCCAGGTGGAGATTTATTTATTTGTCGTGTCAGAGCAGCCAGTCCATTATATTGCATTTCTAACAGAACAAAGCAAACAAACAGAAAAATACACAACTTGTGAGTTTGGTAGTTGGTTAAATGTCCTTTGACCAGTATCTGGCCACTTGGAGTGCCTCTGGTGTTGCTGCAAGAAGGTCCTCCATTGTGCATGTGGCAGGGCTCAGGTTGCATTGCAGCAGGTGGTCAGTGGTTTGCTCTTCTCCACACTCGCATGTCGAGGATTCTACTTTGTAGCCCCATTTCTCGAGGTTGGCTCTGCATCTCATGGTGCCAGAGCACAGTCTGTTCAATGCCTTCCAAGTCGCCCAGTCTTCTGTGTGCCCAGGAGGGAGTCTCTCATTTGGTATCAGCCATTGGTTGAGTTTCTGGGTTTGAGCCTGCCACTTTTGGACTCTCGCTTGCTGAGGTGTTCCAGCGAGTGTCTGTAGATCTTAGAAAACTATGTCTAGATTTAAGTCGTTGGCGTGCTGGCTGATACCCAAACAGGGGATGAGCTGGAGATGTCTCTGCCTTGGTCCTTTCACTATTGGCGGTTACTTCCCGGCGGATGTCAGGTGGTGCAATACCGGCTAAGCAGTGTAATTTCTCCAGTGGTGTAGGGCGCAGACATCCCGTGATAATGCGGCATGTCTCATTAAGAGCCACATCCACTGTTTTAGTATGGTGAGATGTGTTCCACACTGGGCATGCATACTCAGCAGCAGAGTAGCCAAGCGCAAGGGCAGATGTCTTCACTGTGTCTGGTTGTGATCCCCAGGTTGTGCCAGTCAGCTTTCGTATGATATTGTTTCTAGCACCCACTTTTTGCTTGATGTTCAGGCAGTGCTTCTTGTAGGTCAGAGCACGGTCCAGAGTGACTCCCAGGTATTTGGGTGCGCTGCAATGCTCCAGTGGGATTCCTTCCCAAGTCATCCTCAGAGCTCAGGATGCTTGTCTGTTCTTGAGATGAAAGGCACATGTCTATGTTTTAGATGGGTTAGGGATCAGCTGGTTTTCCCTGTAATAGGCAGTTAGAGCACCTAGAGCTTCGGAGAGCTTCTGTTCGACCATCTCAAAGCTCCCTGCTTGAGCAGTAATGGCACGATCATCAGCATAGATGAAGTTCTCTATCCCTTCTGGCAGGGGCTGGTCATTTGTGTAAATGTTGAACATGGATGGAGCAAGCACGCTCCCCTGAAGAAGGTGGAGATGTCTTCGCCTCCTTTACCTTCCCATGGTGATCCAGCACAGCTGGTAAACTAAGATAAGGAGTTAAAGAGCTTTGAAGATAATGAATTAATGAGTAGGCAGGATCGCCTGCAGTTAAGGGTCTGGAGAAGTTCTCACTTAGCTAGTAAGTGTTGGGGTTCAGCCTGAGTTTGAACCTGATTTTCTGTTTGTACCTCCTGATGCTAATGAAAATATATTTACTGATGCTAATGAAAATGTACTTCTTGATGTCAATGATCCTGAAATTAGTGACAATGCTCCTGAAATTAATGAGGAAGAAACTTTTGTAGATTTGGAAAATGAAAGTACCAGTGTTCATGAGAATGTTTCAGAGGGAAGCCATGACCTTTCACTCCCTTCTGGGAACCTTAATGAGAATAGAAGGGACCAGATCTGGCAAGACAGGAGTGAATCACTCAGCTTGCGAAGGTCTTCCAGATTAAAAGAAAAACAAACAAGGGCTTCAAAGCAGGGAGCCGTATCACGAAACCAATTCCTCGGCTTTAAGTGCCTTCCGCCGGGCTGACTTTCTCAGTTCAGGCATTGTTTTAGATTGATGAAGACCTTGGCAGTTCTCCCGGTTCCTCTGGCCATCGTCTTGAGAGATTTCTAGGACACCAAGTACGGTTATTGGATTGCTAACAGGTTCCAGTATTTTACAGTGTGGCTTTGGGTTTTTGATCTTGTTCATGGACATTCATGTTTGCTGATTTTGCTGTGGCTTTTGACTTTGCATTTTTCCTTTAATTTGTAACCATTTTTCATCAATAAAAAAGGATTGTTTTTTCCTAGTCAAGTGTGGTGGATGGTTATCTTAGGGCCTCGTTTCCTGCTCTGGGTTGCAACAGTAAGCGAGAGGCCAAGTCGGCCAAAGATCATCGTAACGCATTCATGGTTGCTAAGGGTATTTAACCTTCTGGCTGACAAATAGGCATTGTCAGTTCAACATGGCTCTTTGCATACAAACTTCTGTGGATTAACCTTGGCTTTAAGCAGCACTCTTCTGGCTTTCTGAGTCTGGGATTTTGGGTTCATGTGTTTTTCATGGATTATTGTTTGACCATTGCTTAAAGGATCATGCTTCAGGTTTTTGCCTTTGGATCTTGGGAACTGTGTCTTTGCATTTAAGCCTCTTTGGAACTTTGCATTTCTTATACTATGTTTTGACTTTGCCTTTCCTTCAATAAACTCCAAAATCTACAGCTTTGGTATGGTGGTGTTCCATCAACTATGGAACATATGAGACACAGCCAGAAGTCATTAGAGTTTATTAAAATAAAAAGGTAAAAAGGTTCTTAAAGGCAAACGTTAATGTTCCAAAAGATCAATATAATATAGCACTTTGAAGCTTAATCCAAAATGGCACCAACAAAGCAAAAACCCCAAGAGAACATGACAAAGTCCTGAAACCATGAACACAAGAACTGCAAGATGATCCAGACAAGCAAGGGCAAGCTTCTTAGGTAAACGAAAAGTTTCTTTGACAAAGGTTTGGTCTCAAACACACTGCTTAATACCCTTTGCAAAGCATGAAGGCATTTCTTTGGCCTCTGGCCTCCTTCTTGTTAGCTATTCTCACACTCTTTTGAACTCTGAATTCCAAACGGTCAGCACGCTCTAAGGTTCCCGTTTCGTCAAGGTCAGCCTGTTCGTTAGAGTCAGCCTGTTTCCCTTCTTGCTCATTATCAGGCTGAGAACTGTCCTCCTCCTGTGAGTCAATCTGCACCTGGCTATTTTCAGTATCAACACTCTCATTCTTTGCTGTGGGAAACTGCACTTCTTCACTGTCTATAACACAGGGACATTTTGAGCCAGACTGTGAACCTGAGTCCCATCATCTTCATCAGAGACACTCTGTGATTCCAGCTGAGTCACAACAGTAGCCATTGACATCCTCTTTCTTTTCAGTTTATCTGGGAACAGTCTCGGAAATGAGACTTTGGGGAAACTTGCTCCGGTTTTGCCGTCTTTGCATCACTTGAAAGTCCTTCAGTAAGTACAATGGCTAAGGACAGGGGTGGCTAAATCGGAATGTTTTTGCATCTGTACAGGCAGTCCCCGAGTTACAAACATCCGACTTACAAGTGACTCACAGTTAAGAACAGGGCTGTGACAACAGGAAGTGAGAGGAATCTCCTCCTCAGAAGGAAAAATCGCTCTTGGAAGAGTCCCCGTTGAAGCTTTATCTCCAATCCTTGTTTCCACAACAAGCCAAATTTTTCAAAATCTAATTATCACAGGGATAGAATTTGAGGTGAACTCTTCTGAACAGGGGCACCAAAAGGAAAGGACACTCCGTAGGGTTGTTTAGCATTCCCTATGCTATCCAAAGCTTTTGTGTGTGTGTATGTTTGGGTCAAGTTACATAAAAAAATATACTGAACTTGTTCATAACTTTAGGACTGCCTGTATATTGTATTTCATCACATAATAGTCGCACCCACATTTTGGGGTGTAAAAGGCATGTTTTTGTTTTCTTCACATAATAGTCGCACCCCCGTTTGAGGCTGATTCCTCTTTCCTTAAATCCACCCTTCCGTGTTTCCTTCCTTACTCCTTCCCTCCCTCCTTCCCTCCTCCCTTCTTCTGCCAAAGGCAAGTTTACAAAACCTAGAATGGAGATCTTTGGATCTCAGATCTTGTCAGGGGAACAAGCCAAATTTTTCAAAATCTAATTATCACAGGGATAGAATTTGAGGTGAACCCCTCTGAACAGGGGCACCAAAAGGAAAGGACACTCCGTAGGGTTGTTTAGCCTTCCCTATGCTATCCAAAGCTTTGTGTGTGTGTGTTTGGCTCAAGTTGCATTAAAAATATACTGATCTTGTTCATAAATTTAGGACTGCCTGTATACTGTATTTCATCACATAATAGTCGCACCCACATTTTGGGGTGTAAAAGGCATGTTTTTGTTTTCTTCACATAATAGTCGCACCCCCATTTGAGGCTGATTCCTCTTTCCTTCCTTCCTTCCATCCATCCTTCCATGTTTTCTTCCTTACTCCTTCCCTCCCTCCTTCCCTCCTCCCATCTTCTGCCAAAGGCAAGTTTACTAAACCTAGAATGGAGATCTTTGGAACTCAGATCTTGTGAGGTGAACAAGCCAAATTTTTCAAGATCTAATTATCACAGGGATAGAATTTGAGGTGAACTCTTCTGAACAGGGGCACCAAAAGGAAAGGACACTCCGTAGGGTTGTTTAGCCTTCCCTATGCTATCCAAAGCTTGTGTGTGTGTGTGTGTGTGTGTGTTTGTCTCAAGTTATATTAAAAATATACTGATCTTGTTCATAACTTTAGGACTGCCTGTATACTGTATTTCATCACATAATAGTCGCACCCACATTTTGGGATGTAAAAGGCATGTTTTTTGTTTTCTTCACATAATAGTCGCACCCCCATTTGAGGCTGATCCCTCTTTCCTTCCTTCCATCCATCCTTCCATGTTTCCTTCCTTACTCCTTCCCTCACTCCTTCCCTCCTCCCTTCTTCTGCCAAAGGCAAGGAAGTTTACAAAACCTAGAATGGAGATCTTTGGAACTTAGATCTTTGTTCTTTACTTCTTTTCCCAAAGAACTCCCAGATTCTGCAAACCGTCTTGCCTCAGAAGAAGGAGAAAGGAGAAAAAATGGAGCTCCAGAGAGCCCTATCTTGTAGTTTTTAAACTGTTGTGCTTTCAAAGAAGGAAGGAAGGAAGGAAGAAAGGAAGGAAGGGAGGAAGGAAGGAAGGAAGGAAAAGAAAATCAGTTCCAAACAGTTCTACAGTTTGAATAAATTAATAAACAGAAACAGAGCTGTTTGTTTGAGGCTGGATCATCCATAATTCTCCTCCCCTTTTGGAGGCATGGAATTTTGGTTTGTTTTTTTAAAAATAAAAAAAACATATTTTTCCTTGCGTAATAGTCGCACTTTCCTTTTTTTGCTGAAGAAAAAGGGAAGAGTGCAACTCTTATGCAATAAAATAGAAACTGGTATAGCATTTGGGAAATTTGTTTTTGTTGTTGAACTGCAATGTTTTGAATCTTCCAGCCATGTGGCACTGGGGGATTGTGGGAGTCGTAGTCCAACAGGTAACTTCTCCTACCTCTACTTTTCTATGTGTTGCGTGCCCACATTCCATATATATGTTTATTAAATTGTCTTATGGCAACCTCATGAATTTCATAGTGTTTTCTTAAGCAAGGAATACCCAGTGGTGGTTTTGCCAATCTTTTCTTCAGAAATGCAGGAATTAGTATTCATGGATGGCCTCCCTTCCAAATACAAACCAGGGCCGACCCTGCTTAGCTTTCAGGATCAGAAAAGGATAGATTCAACTAAGAACACATGATTATTCAAAGTCATGCTTATCTCCCCCAGTCCTTTATGAACTTCCTTTTCAATATCCGCCTCTCTGCTTCATTCCCATCAGCCTGTCTTCTTGTGGCATCGACTACGAGGGAGTCACCCATTTATCCAAATACCTCTTCTCTTGTCCCCAAATAGAGGAGATCAGGTAAGTCCAGTTAGCAGTAAAAGAAAGGCAATTTAAAACAAGGAATTTCTCCCAAAATATTATTTTGGTGGAGTCTCCCTTATCCACAAATGCTTGGGATCAGAAGTGTTTGGGATTTTGGACTTTTTTTCAGGTTTTGAAATACCTTTATTTGTATTTGCATTCCTAATCTTGGAGATGGGACCCAAGCCTAAACCCAACACCCATTGACGTTTCATATAAACTTCCTAAAGGCAGTCTAAGGGTCATTTGATATTGTGGTGAAGTGTGAATTTTAATCTACAGTCATGTATGATTATAGATAGGTGTTTAAAAGGGTAGGTATTTGAAGTAGCATAACTGGGGGGGGGGGGGGGGGCGGTAGCCAGCTCAACTCACTTTGAGCTGGGTTGCCATGGAAAAAGGGGTGGAGCCCACTACCATTTGGCAGGGCAGCCATTTTAAAACAGTTCGTCTGTAGTCAGCGAACTACAGGGAAGGCTGGTTCTGTTGTGTGTTGAGGACCAGAAAGGTAGTCTGTAGTCAGCGAACTACAGGAAAAGGCTGATATTACTGTGTTGAGAATCAGGAGGGTTTAGGCTTTTAGCCTGTGAGGTTTAGATAGGTCAAGTTGACTTATTTAGATTAGTGGTTAGTGTATAAGTAAAACGGGTGAGAGAAACCCTAATATGAATCTTTACTGCAGCAGAAATAACATAAGGAAAGAACAAGCTTGTACCTGAGGCAATATGTTAAGGAAAGAAACACATTTTAAAGGAAAATAAGTTTAAAGCCTGTTTAATGGAAGGAACAGTAATCTCAAGAGTTGTTTTATGAAATGTTATAAATGTAACCTCTGACGATATGTGCCTCTAAGAGTTAAGAAACATTGAAACCATCAAGCTTCTTCTGTACTTCAATAAACTTGTTACAGTTTCTTCTAAAGCCAAGTCCCTGTTACAAATACTTTCAAGTTAAGCCACGCTACATATTGAAGAAAGAACAAATCAATATTACAAGCTATTAGTTGTGTTATCAATTTAATAAGTCCTTACAAAGTGGTGGCTCCTTTACAAACTTTTACAAATTGGTGGCATTGTTACAAATTGGTGGTCTTCTTTACAGATATGCAATATCCTTAATACGTTTGTAGATGAAACCAAGTTTGTGAACCACCAGAAAGCAAAAGCCTCACTATCACAACTCAACATTTTAGATTTTGGAGTAATTGAGATTTTGGAACATCAGATAAGGCAAGCATAGGCAAACTTTCTAACTTGGGGTCTGCATGCTAGCACTCCCTGCTAGGAGGACTGGCTGCCCAGTGATGGAAGGAAGGAAGGGAAGGAGGAAGGAAAGAGAGAAGGAAGGACGAAAGGGAGGAAGCGAGGGATGGAAGGAGAAAGAGGGAGAGATGGAAGAGAGGAGGAAGGAAAGGAAAAAGGGAAGGAAGGAAAGAACAAAAGGGTGAAAGTGAAGGATGGAAGGAAGGGAGGGAAGGGGGGAAGGAAAAAAGAGAAAGGAGGAAAGAGAGAAAGAAGGAAGGATGAAAGTGCGGAAGGGAATGGAGGGAAAGAAGGGAGTACAGAGAGAAGGAAGAAAAGACAAAAGGGAGGGAGGGAAGGAAGGAAGGGCGAAAGGGAAGGAAGGACGAAAGGAAGGAGATAGGGGGAAGGAGGGAGGTAAGAGGGAAGTAAGGAAGGATGAAAGAGTGGGAGGGAAGGAGTTGAGGATGAAAGAGGGAGGTGAGAAAGGGAAAGAGAGAAGGAAGAAGGAAGGAAGAAAAGGGAGAAGTAAAGAATGACAAAAGGCAGGAAGGAAAGGATGGAAAGAGAAAGAGGGAGATAAGGAGGGGAAGGAAAGAGAGAAGGAAGAAAGGACAAAGGGAGGAAGGGAAGGATAGAAAAAGAAAGAGAAAGGTGAGTAAGGGAGGGTGAGAGGGAAGGGGGAAGGAAAGAGAGAACTAAGGAAAAAGAAAAAAGAAAGAAGCAATGAAGCACAAAAGGGTGGAAGTGATGGAAGGAAGGGAGGAAGGGAAGGAGGGAGGGAAGGAGAAAGAAAAAAGAGAAGGAAGGAAAGTGAATGAAGGAAGGATGAAAGGGTGGAAGGGAATGGAGTGAAAGAAGGGAGTAGAGAGAGAAGGAAGGAAAGACAAAAGGGAAGGAAGGAAGGAAGGAAGGAAGGAAGGAAGGAAGGAGGGAGAAAAAGAGAAACGGGAGGTAGGTGAGAGGGAAGGAAGGATGAAAGGGTGGAAGGGAATGAAGAAAAAGAGAGAGAGAAGGGAGGAAAGAGAGAAGGAAGGAAAGACAAAAGGGAAGAGAGGAGAAAGGGAGAGAGGCAAGGAAGGATGAAAGGGTGGAAAGGAATGGGGGAGAAAGAGAGAGGGAAGGGAGGGAGGAAAAAGAGAAGGAAGGAAAAACAAAAGGAAAGGAAGGAAGGTAGGAAGGAAGGAAGGAAGGAGAAAGAGGGAGAGAGGGAAGGAGGTGGGTAAGAGGAAAGGAAGGATGAAAAGGGTAGAAGGGAATGGAGGGAAAGAAGGGAATATAGAGAGAAAGAAGGAAATACAAAAGGGAGGGAGGGAGGGAGGGAGGGAGGGAGGGAGGGAATGAAGGAATGAAGGAAGGAAGGAAGGAAGGAAGGAAGGAAGGAAGGAAGGAGAAAGAGGGAGAGAAGGAAGGAGGTAGGTAAGTGGGAAGGAAGGAAGGAAGGAAGGAGAAAGAGGGAGAGAAGGAAGGAGGTAGGTAAGTGGGAAGGAAGGAAGGAAGGAAGGAAGGAAGGAAGGAAGGAAGGAAGGAGAGAGGGAAGGAGGTAGGTAAGTGGGAAGGAAAGAAGGAGTTCAGGTAGAAAGAGGGATTGAAGGAAGGAAAGAGAGAAGGAGGAAAGGATGGGATGGTGAAGGAGAGGAGGGCCTGAGAAAAGAGCCCAAGGGGCCTGGGTTTCCCCATACCTGATATAAGGCATCCATTCATCCCTTGCATCACTTCTATAGTTGGATGGATCCTTTAATACATGGAGTCCTTTGTGTACATTGTACTCTCTGATATGTATTTTTATTGATTATTTTTTAAAATTGCAGTACTTTAATTGGGTTGTTGTTTCTCTTTCCAGCTTATCTGAAAACAGCATTGGATGCAAAGGTGCGATGATCCTTATAGAGCGGTTGCCGCAATGTTCACAACTCAAGAAGATCGAGTGAGTCCCCATGGGGAGATAGAAATAAAGTTTTACTTACTTACTTACTGCTTTTTTGGTTGATCCCAAATCTAATGAAGTGTTGGACATTTTTGGGATTATGCTTGGGTTTGCATGGTCCTGGTAGCCCCCAATTTCCTCTTCCCAAAATGTGGGTGGATTATTGCAATGGTTAAGATGGAATGGAAGAAATTTAGGTTTTGCAATGTCTTTGTTTTAGATTAAAGGTCTGCAACATCAGCGACGGTGCCTTCAAGATGCTAGCCTTTTGCGTCATCCGTTGTCCTTTGATTGAAGAGATAATGTGAGTTTGAACGGAAAGCAGGAGACCTCCAGCTTTGCCTAATGATCATAAGTCATGCAGGTTGGGGATGATGGGAATTGTGGTCAGGCATATCTGGAAGGTCCAGGTTGGAGAAGACTTCTTGATCTCTTGTTGTTCATTCGTTCAGTCGTCTCCGACTCTTTGTGACCTCATGGACCAGCCTACGCCAGAGCTCCCTGTCGGCCGTCACCACCCCCAGCTCCTTCAAGGTCAGTCCAGTCACTTCAAGGATGCCATCCATCCATCTTGCCCTTGGTCGGCCCCTCTTCCTTTTGCCTTCCACCTTCCCCAGCATCATTGTCTTCTCTAGGCTTTGCTGTCTCCTCATGATGTGGCCAAAGGACTTCAACTTTGTCTCTAGTCTCCTTCCCTCCAGTGAGCAGTTGGGCTTTATTTCCTGGAGGATGGACTGGTTGGATCTTCTCGCAGTCCAAGGCACTCTCAGAACTTTCCTCCAACACCACAGCTCAAAAGCATCGATCTTCCTTCGCTCAGCCTTCCCTAAGGTCCATCTCTCACATCTGTAGGTGACTACAGGGAAGACCATGGCTTGGACTAGGCAATGGATCTTTGTTGCCAGTCTGATGTCTCTACTCTTTACGATTTTATCGAGATTGGACATTGCTCTCCTCCCAAGAAGGAAGCGTCTTCTGATTTCATGGCCACAGTCTACATCTGCAGTCATCTTTGCACCTAGAAATACAAACCCTGTCAAGGCCTCCACATTTTCTCCCTTTATTTCCCAGTTGTCAATCATTCTTGTTGCCATAATCTCGGTTGTTTTGACATTTAGCTGCAACCCGGCTTTTGCGCTTTCTTCTTTCACCTTGATTAGAAGGCTCCTCAGCTCCTCCTCGCTTTCGGCCATCAGAGTGGTGTCGTCTGCATATCTGAGGTTGTTAATGTTTCTTCCAGCCATTTTCACCCCAGCTTTGCATTCCTCAAGCCCCGCACATCCTCGCATGATGTGTTCTGCATACAAGTTATCTCTAGATCTGCCAAGTTCGGTTGGTGGATCAGCTGCCTTTGCACCCTGTGTTTGGAGAAGGGAAAGTGGCATATACATCACTTTACAGAGAATTAAAACACTGCATAACCACATTTGAATTTCTTTCCTGTTCCTGATTTGAAAGGGCAATTCGTATTTAATTGTGTGGTACATATTTGGAATGTAGTTGTTATACTCCAGAAACTTCGTTTTTGTGGCTGCCACAAACTTGGTTGAATTAGTTGAATTCCTACTCTGGAATGTGCAACATATCATTGTCCTTCTTTAGGGGTCCCTTTCAAATCTTTGATACTGCATCTGTCATATGCATATATGTGTGTTTGTGAATGGCTGGATGGCCCTATGTCAGGAGGGCTTTGATTATGTTTTCTTGCCCTGGTAAAGGGAGTTGAACTGGATGGCCTTAAGGCAGCATTTCTCAACCTGGGAAGTCAAGACCCGGGGGGGGGGGGGGTGTCACCAGGGTCACCAAAGACCACCAGAAACACAGTATTTTCTGTTGGTCATGGGAGATATACAATGAAAAATTACAGCAACATATGCTATAGCAGGATAATAATCGTAATAATAATAATAATAATAATAATAATAATAATCTTTATTTATACCCCGCCACCATCTCCCTGATGGGGACTCGGAGTGGCTTACATGAGGCCAAGCCCAAACAACAAATTACAACAGAGTAAAAACGAAAATGCAAACAATAAACAATAAAATCATAATTACATAAAACATGTGAATACATACATATATATATATATATATATATATATATATATATATATATAAATGTGTCAAGATGAAGATCCACCCAGAGGAAAAGTGTTTGTGCTGTACATCAAGGGAACCACTGACCGCAGAGGGAAGCTGATGAGGAAACACAACATACAAACAATCTACAAACCCACCAAGAAAATCCAACCAATGCTACGTTCAGCAAAGGACAAGAGGGATCCTCTCACTTCTGCAGGAGTCTACCGTATACCATGCAGCTGTGGACAAGTCTACAGAGGGACCACCAAACGCAGCATTGCCCAGACACGCATCAAGGAACATGAAAGGCACTGCAGACTACTCCAACCAGAGAAGTCAGCCATAGCAGAGCACCTGATGAACCAGCCTGGACACAGCATATTATTTGAGACCACACCAACAACCACCATGTCAGACTACACAGAGAAGCCATTGAAATCCACAAGCATGTGGACATTTCAACAGAAAGGAAGAGACCATGAAAATGAACAAAATCTGGCTACCAGTATTAAAAAAACTCTAAAATTATAACAGGTAAACAACAGAGAGGAAAAAACCAGGCACAGATTAACACCTCCCAGCAACAGATTTTCCCTGGCTCAGGCAGGCCTTCAAATGCTAATGAAGGTGATCAGCTAAACATTCACACCTAACTGCAGCAGGGAAGAGCTCCTTGCCCCACCCCAGCCATTCCACAGATATATAAACCCATTTTTCCTACTTCCAACAGACCTCACAACCTGAGGATGCTTGCCATAGATGCAGGCGAAACGTCAGGAGAAATGCCTCTAGAACATGGCTCTATAGCCCGAAAAAACCCACAAGAACCTAGTGATTCCAGCTATGAAAGCCTTCGACAATATATATAAATGCTCTGTGCATAATGAGTACCTTAAAAACAAAAGAACCAATGAACGAAATCACATCATATTTGGGCAACAAAACATCTCATAACACAAGAAGTGACCATCACTCAAAAAATTATGATTTTGTCATTTGGGAGTTGTAGCTGCTGGGATTTATAGTTAACCTACAATCAGAGCATTTTGAAATCTATCAACGATGGAATTGAACAACACTTGGCAAAAAGAACTCCCATGACCAACAGAAAATACTGGAAGGGTTTGGTGGGCAATGACCTTGAGTTTGGGAGTTGTAGTTCAGGTACATCCAGAGAGCACTATGGACTCAAACAATGAGGAACTGGATCAAAATTGGCACAAGCACTCAATGTGCCCAAATATAAACACAGATGGGGTTTGGGGGAAATAGACCTTGACATTTGTAGTCAATGGGATTCACAGTTCACCTACAATCAAAGAGCATTCGGAACCCCACCAACGACAGAATCAGGGCAAACTTCCCACACAGAACCGTCATGACCAACAGAAAATACTGTGTTTCTGGTGGTCTTTGGTGACCCTGGAGACCCCCCCCCCCTCGGGTCTTGACTTCCCAGGTTGTGAAATGCTGCCTTAAGGCCATCCAGTCCAACTCCTTTCACCAGGGCAAGAAAACATAATCAAAGCCCTCCTGACAAAGGGCCAACCAGCCATTCACAAACACACATATATGTATATGACAGATGCAGTATCAAAGATTTGAAAGGGACCCCTAAAGAAGGACAGTTATATGTTGCATATTCCAGAGTAGACAAACCAGATAATCTCCACATCAACACTGGCAAAGAAACAGCAAGAAGTACTGTTTACTCACAAGCAGAAAGACATTACATATATTAGAAACCAACACTACGTGTAATAATTAAAATTACGGGCTACGTGTAATAATTAAAAGAAAAATGTCCTAAAAGTTTTGGCACTTTAATAAACTTTTCCCATGCTTTTATGATAGAACCAATTAGGAAATGACATTGATAATCCAAGAACAAAAATCATGTTACATAGAGTTATTGGAACAATCAGGGATGACATGGTTAAAGGGGCTGAAATCTATGCCCATAACTTCTCATAACTGTGAAGGCTGAATCCACTCTGGGTTTTAGTCTGAACTTTGAAGGTTATGTGCAAAGCACTGGGACTGTTTTGCACATATCGCTCAAGTCTTCTGATTGTTGTTGTGGGTCTTCAAGTCATTTCGGATTAATGGCAACTTTCAGGTGATCCTATCGCAGGTTTTCTGGGGCTGAGAGAGTGTGATTTGCTTAGGTTGCCCAATGGGTTTCTATAACCAAGAAGGGAACTCCAACTCTGGCCTCCAGAGTCATTGTCCAATGCTCAAAACACTAAACTTCAAAACTTGTTTCTAAACTTGTTTCGTTTTTAGGGGTCCATTGCGTTTTGTTTTTTTTAAAGAATTCCGATTTTTTTCTTTAAAAAATTTCGAAATTTATGAAATTTCGTAAATTTCTAATTGATTCATTAATGGCGGACGCGATTGCGCAATATGCTAAAAAAAAACTCCAAATGGGAGAGGGGGAACTTCTGAAGCTTCCCTCTCCCTCTGTTGTTGACTGCTGGTGTGATAAAACAAACAACAACTATATTATATTATATTATATTATATTATATTATATTATATTATATTATATTATATTATATTATTATAATACTATAATATTATAATATTATATATTATTATATATTATATTATATATATTATATTATATATTATTATATTATATTATTATAATATTATAATATAATATTATATTATTATAATATTATAATATTATAATATATATTATATTATATATTATTATATTATATTATTATATTATATTATTGTATATTATATTATTATAATATATTGTATTATATATTATATATTATTATATTATTTTACAAAAATAATTACGAAATAATTACGAAAATTGGAAAAATTGTTTCGATTCTTAATTATTCCTCACACTATTCCAAAATGGCTCAATATCGGATAGTAAGCTAATTTAAATACGAATTAATAACGAATTACGAAATTAACGAACGAAACCGCCCAGCCCTACAAACCAATATGCCACACTGGCTGTCAACTCCATGGCTTCAGTGTGTTAGGTAGAAATGGTACCGCATTTCTAGCCAAAGAGACATACTATTTGAAGAACATATGGAATATTGATAGTACCTGGGAAATGACTGAATGTTATGATGCAACACCTAACGGAGCACGGTAATGGCTGAGTCATACCCATGTGAGGGCTAAAGCAAAGGGATTGCGCCATCCAGTGTCCCTTACTGATGACCTATCAATGGGTGACTATATAAGAAGGAGGAAATAATCCATCTTCCTCTCTCCTGCGTGACTCAGTGTAAGAATCATAGAATCATAGAATCCTAGAGTTGGAAGAGACCTCCTGGGCCATCCAGTCCAACCCCATTCTGCCAAGAAGCAGGAATATTGCATTCAAATCACCCCTGACAGATGGCCATCCAGCCTCTGTTTCAAAGCTTCCAAAGAAGGAGCCTCCACCACACTCCGGGGCAGAGAGTTCCACTGCTGAACGGCTCTCACAGTCAGGAAGTTCTTCCTCATGTTCAGGTAGAATCTCCTTCCTTGTAGTTTGAAGCCATTGTTCCTTGTCGTAGTCTCCATGGAAGCAGTAAACAAGCTTGCTCCCTCCTCCCTGTGGCTTCCTCTCACGTATTTATACATGGCTATCATATCTCCTCTCAGCCTTCTCTTCTTCAGGCTAAATATGCCCAGCTCCTTAAGCCGCTCCTCATAGGGCTTGTTCTCCAGACCCTTGATCATTTTAGTCGCCCTCCTCTGGACATATTCCAGCTTGTCAATATCTCTCTTGAATTGTGGTGCCCAGAATTGGACACAATATTCCAGGTGTGGTCTAACCAAAGTGGAATAGAGCATGGGGAGCATGACTTCTCTAGATCTAGACACTATGCTCTTATTGATGCAGGCCAAAATCCCATTGGCTTTTTTTGCCGCCGCATCACATTCCTGGCTCATGTTTAACTTGTTGTCCACGAGGACTCCAAGATCTTTTTCACACGTACTGCTCTCGAGCCAGGCATCGTCCCCCATACTGTCTATTCTGTATGTGACTCTCTGAGGATCTGATTGTTTGTAACAACAATCCTGGAAGTGGGTTTGCATATTCTGATTGTACATTTGTATACATTGCAATGGTTAAGATTGCTTCCAAGACACTTGCTATCCAGCTTGCAATGGTTCAGGGTAGTCATGATTTGGAAACTATAAATTATTTCACAAACCCATCCCGCAATAAACTGGTTCTTCTGACATGGGGAAATGTGTGTTTTAACTCATGCCCAGCTATTCTTGTTCCCTTTAGCTTGTCTTGGAACAAACTTGGAGATGAAAGTGCAGCAGATCTGGCAAAGGTCCTGCCAAAGATGGCACGGCTGCGAATTTTGGAGTGAGTACTGCATTATACCCTATAACAAAGAGAGCTGAGCCATGTTCTTTTTTGGAGATATTTTTGGAGAAACAAGAGGCATTGGGACCATAAAATCCATGTTTCTTCCTGATTAATATTTTTATTAAGCACTAGCTGTGCCCTGCCACGCGTTGCTGTGGCCTATAGTAAAACTTATCAAAGTTGAGGTAGATATCTGGACTATTATGAAAGAGAGGTCCCTACCTATTCCTTCCCCCTTTTCCTCCCCCTTTCTCTATTTTCTTTCTTCTCTACCTCTTTCTTTCTTTCCTTCTTTCACTACTTGGTTTCATCCTTCTCTCTTTCCTTCATTCCCTCCCCCTTCCTTCCTTTGCCTTTCTTCCCTCCCTGTTTGCTTCCTTCTTTCTCTTTTTATTTCCTTTTATTTCACCACCATCATAACAATAACAATAATAATGCAATGCATTGCCTCTGGGACCTGACACCTCTCCCATTCCCCCTAAAAGGGTCTCAGAGGAACAATAGCATCATAATAATAATAGAAATAACAACCTTTACCCGCCACGTGTTGCTGTGGCCAACCTTCCCTCTTTCTCTCCTTCTTTCCCTCCTTCCTTCCTTCCTTCCTTCCTTCCTTCCTTCCTTCCTTCCTTCCTTCCCTCCCATCTTTCCTTCTCCTCTTCCTTCTCTATCTCTTTCCTTCCTTCCCCCTTTTTCTTTCTCTTCTGCTGTCTCTCTTTTCTTTCCTTCCATCTTTCCTTTTCTTTCCTTTTCTTCTTCCTCTAACTTTCCTTCCTTCCCCCTTTTTCTTTACCTCCCTTTCTCTTTCTTCCTTCTTTCCTTCCTTCCTGTCTTTCCTAGATTTTGACAGGGCGGGAAGGGGCGGGGTGGGGTTTGGAGGTGGCCTGAAGTAAAAGGAGGTAAGATTGGGGCAGGGGAGTGATGGAGCGTGGGGTTGCGTGTGTGTGTGCGGCGGCGGGGGGAGTGATGGAGCCTGGGGTTGCGTGTGTGTGTGCGGCGGCGGGAGGAGTGGGGTTGCGTGTGTGTGTGCGGCGGCGGGGGAGTGATGGAGCATGGGGTTGCGTGTGTGTGTGCGGCAGGGTGTGTGTGTGTGCAGGAAGCGGCGCAGCGGGGCTTGGAGTGGGCATGGTTTCCGCAGAGGGAACGTTGGCCGGAAGGCCATGTGCGCGCGCGATGGAACTTGCGGCTGGGCGCCAATGTGCATGCTCAGTTGTTTTGCCGTTTTGTGAGTGTGTTGTGTTGTTTTTCATTTTGAGTAGATATGTTTGTACCTTGTGGGTTGTGTTATGGGCATGGGGATTTTAGTTAAGTTTCGTTGGGGGATTTTTGAGTTTTGTTGTTTTGCCGTTTTGTGAGTGTGTTGTTGTGTTGTTTTTCATTTTGAGTAGATATGTTTGTACCTTGTGGGTTGTGTTATGGGCACGGGGATTTTAGTTAAGTTTCGTTGGGGGATTTTTGAGTTTTGTTGTTTTGCCGTTTTGTGAGTGTGTTGTTGTGTTGTTTTTCATTTTGAGTAGATATGTTTGTACCTTGTGGGTTGTGTTATGGGCACGGGGATTTTAGTTAAGTTTTGTTGGGGGATTTTTGAGTTTTGTTGTTTTGCCGTTTTGTGAGTGTGTTGTTGTGTTGTTTTTCATTTTGAGTAGATATGTTTGTACCTTGTGGGTTGTGTTATGGGCACGGGGATTTTAGTTAAGTTTCGTTGGGGGATTTTTGAGTTTTGTTGTTTTGCCATTTTGTGAGTGTGTTGTTGTGTTGTTTTTCATTTTGAGTAGGTATGTTTGTACCTTGTGGGTTGTGTTATGGGCACGGGAATTTTGGTTAAGTTTCGTTGGGGGATTTTTGAGTTTTGTTGTTTTTCCGTTTTGTGAGTGTGTTGTTGTGTTGTTTTTCATTTTGAGTAGATATGTTTATACCTTGTTGGTTGTGTTATGGGTACGGGGATTTTGGTTAAGTTTCGTTGGGGGATTTTTGAGTTTTGTTGTTTTGCCGTTTTATGAGTGTGTTGCTGTGTTGTTTTTCATTTTGAGTAGATATGTTTGTACCTTGTGGGTTGTGTTATGGGCATGGGAATTTTGGTTAAGTTTCGTTGGGGGGTTTTTGAGTTTTGTTTCCTCGTTGGATGCCCCTAACAAATTTATATATATAGATTTCTAAATACAAAATAAAATAATTTCACCCTGGGGGAATAGGTATGGAGGGAAAATGGATAATATTGGAATAATAGAATTACTAATAGTTGGTTAACCCTTTACAGTTGTCTAATGTGTTGCAAAGAACAATAATGTTGGAACAGTGGATGTGGCTCTTAATGATGTCTACGCCCTACAGCACTGGGGAAATTATACTGTATTGCACCACCTGACTCAGCAGCAAAGTAGCAAAGTGCAAGGGCAGGTGACTTCACTGTGTCTGGTTGTGATCCCCAGGTTGTGCCAGTCAGCTCTTGATGATATTATTTCTAGCACCCACTTTTTGCTTGATATTCAGGCAGAGTATCTTGTAAGTCAGAGCACGGTCCAGAGTGACTCCCAGGTATTTGGGTGTGCTGCAATGCTCCAGTGGGATTCCTTCCCAGGTCATCCTCAGAGTTCGGGATGCTTGTCTGTTCTTAAGGTGAAAGGCACATGTCTGTGTTTTAGATGGATTAGGAATCAGCTGGTTTTCCCTGTAATAGGCAGTAAGAGCTCCTAAGCTTCAGAGAGCTTCTGTTCAACCATTTCAAAGCTCACTGCTTCAGCGGTGATGGCACGATCATCGGCATAGATGAAACTCTCTGTCCCTTCTAGCAGTAGTTGATCATTTGTGTAAAAGTTAAACATGGATGGAGCAAGCACCCTCCCCAGAGGCAGGCCGTTCTTCTGTTTTCGTGGGGATTTTTTCCCCTAGGAAGTTCTAGTGCAGATTTTCAAGGAATGGGCATGAAAGAAGAACACTTTAAGGACCTCACTGAACTATAAATCTTCTGTAGTATGGAGTTTTGCAAGTTGCTAATACTATCAAAGCAGTATGTATAATGAATTGTTATTTGTCCAGACGGCAGTGCTTTGGTCATGGCATTTAGAACCAACCTGATAAAAAGTGTGGGTTTTTCTCCATGCTGTTAATTCCTTCTGTTTTTTCACCCTGCACAAAAAAAGTCTGGAAAATAATTGTATCACGGCTAATGGAGCTGAGAAGCTGGCAGAAGAACTCATTCACTGTCGAGGGATCCAGTCCATACGGTGAGTCTCCTATGGAAAGATACCTGCTAGCTATCATTTAGTAGGCAATGGTATGCTCAGTTTTATTTTATGTGAGCCTGATGACCTTTGGGGATGATGGGACACTATTTATTTATTTGTCGTGTCAGAGCAACCAGTCCATTATAGTACATTTCTAACAGAACAAAGCAAACAAACAGACAAATACAAAACTTGTGAGTTTGGTAGTTGGTTAAATGTCCTTTGACTAGTATCTGGCCACTTGGAGTGCTTCCGGTGTTGTCGCAAGAAGATCCTCCATTGTGCATGTAGCAGAGCTCAGGTTGCATTGCAGGAGGTGGTCAGTGGTTTGCTCTTCTCCACACTCGCATGTCGAGGATTCCACTTTGTAGACCCATTTCTGAAGGTTGGCTCTGCATCTCGTGATGCCAGAGCGGAGTCTGTTCAGCGCCTTCCAAGTCGCCCAGTCTTCTGTGTGCCCAGGAGGGAGTCTCTCATTTGGTATCAGCCATTGGTTGAGGTTCTGGGTTTGAGCCTGCCACTTTTGGACTCTCGCTTGCTGAGGTGTTCCAGCGAGTGTCCCTGTAGATCTTAGAAAACTATGTCTTGATTTAAGTCGTTGACGCACTGGCTGATACCCAAACAGGGGATGGGCTGGAGATGTCTCTGCCTTGGTCCTTTCACTATTGGCTGCTACTTCCCGGCAGATGTCAGGTGGTGCAATACCAGCTAGACAGTGTAATTTCTCCAGTGGTGTGGGGCGCAGACACCCCGTGATAATGCGGCATGTCTCATTAAGAGCCACATCCACTGTTTTAGTGTGGTGAGATGTGTTCCACACTGGGAATGCATACTCAGCAGCAGAGTAGCACAGCTCAAGGGCAGATGTCTTCACTGTATCTGGTTGTGATCGCCAGGTTGTGCCAGTCAGCTTTTGTATGATATTGTTTCTGGCACCCACTTTTTGCTTGATGTTCAGGCAGTGCTTCTTGTAGGTCAGAACACGGTCCAGAGTGACTCCCAGGTATTTGGGTGCGCTGCAATGCTCCAGTGGGATCCCTTCCTAGGTCATCCTCAGAGCTCGGGATGCTTCTCTGTTCTTAAGGACACTGAGTACACCCAACCAGTGCCCTTCAGCCATTGCAAACCTAGCATCTCAGGTTTGAGGTCTATCAAAATGAAAGATAACCACAGTTGCATCAAAACAAGAATTTATTTGTTGTTGTTGTTACACTATGTGACAAAACTATTCCATTCCTGGTTTGAAAGTGTTATTTCCTGTTTGCTTGTGCGATGCTTACTTTCAAAATAGTTGTTATACTGCTGTTGAAGTTCAGCCTGTGATTGTGTTTCAGGATCAGGGTGCTTTGGATGTGGGGAATGATGTTAATGAGGTTCAAGATGAGTTTCAAAGATGGTCAATGATATCGCTGCAGAGA
This sequence comes from Anolis sagrei, assembly GCF_037176765.1. Lineage (NCBI taxonomy): Eukaryota > Metazoa > Chordata > Lepidosauria > Squamata > Anolidae > Anolis > Anolis sagrei. Next base: position 5,977,726 of record NC_090028.1, on the reverse strand, counting down.
ATGGCCAGGAGATCCCTGTAGTTTCCCATAAGGGGTGTGGGGTTGGTGGTGTACTTTCTGAATTGTTACCAGAGAGTACTCATGAGAGAGAACATGAAAATAGCTCGGCACCTGGCCTAGCTGCAAAACTTAATGAGCAAGTAGATAACGAGTCAAGAGATAGACAAGAAGAGGTCAGTCAAAGCAGGAGAGCTGAGCAATGGCTTAGGCACTCTGCCAGGCTTCGACAGAAAATAATAACAAAGCCAGAAATAGACGAGAAGAGATCAGTCAAAACAGGAGAGCTGAGCAATGGCTTAGGCGCTCTGCCAGGCTTTGACAGAAAATAATAACAAAGCCAGAGATAGACGAGAAGAGATCAGTCAAAACAGGAGAGCTGAGCAATGGCTTAGGTGCTCTGCCAGGCTTTAACAGAAAATAATAACAAAGCCAGAGATAGACGAGAAGAGATCAGTCAAAACAGGAGAGCTGAGCAATGGCTTAGGTGCTTTGCCAGGCTTTGACAGAAAATAATAACAAAGCCAGAGATAGACGAGAAGAGATCAGTCAAAGCAGGAGAGCTGAGCAATGGCTTAGGTGCTCTGCCCGGCTCCGACAGAAAACAATAACAAAGCCTCAACTAAAGAGAAACCAATTTCTGACCGTTAGTGACCTAGCTAACGAGGGGATAAAAGTCTCAAGTTTGGGATGTGTAGTCAGATGAAGCATCGTTTAGAATCACCAAGAAAGGAGATTCCATCTGAACATCAGGAAGAACTTCCTGGCTGTGAGAGCCGTTCAACAGTGGAACTCTCTGCCCCAGAGTGTGGTGGAGGCTCCTTCTTTGGAAGCTTTTAAACAGAGGCTGGATGGCCATCTGTCAGGGGTGCTTTGAATGCAATATTCCTGCTTCTTGGCAGGGGGTTGGACTGGATGGCCCAAGAGGTCTCTTCCAACTCTGATTCCATTATTCTAAGTTCTCGTCCTTATTCATGGAAGCCTTGCTTTAAAGTTATTTCTTGTTTCTGATGTAGAGATAAAATTTAGGGGTCTTTGCCAGGAGGCAGAGACCAATTAGACTCATCAAAGAGTTATTTTTCCCTGGCGAGACAGAGAAGCATCCCATATTTTTCCCTGATTTCCCAATGAAAAGTCTCACCAGTTGAAGAAAAGCCATCGAGGTTTAATGCGATTCAGCTGAAAAGGATGCAGAGCTGCAATCATTCGCCAAAGCTAAGCATGAGGGGAGTACACCAATACAGTCATATTTATAGCAAATTCAAAGTTGCAGAGTTCAAACTCCCCGCCCCGGCTTCCCTGTTGTTCCCCGCCATGATTGGGCGATGGGCGAACAGCTGGGAGGCGGCCCTCCCGCCCCTGGTACCTCTGGACCAATCAGGAAGCTCCAGTGGTCCGTAGGATCCAATGGGGAGACCTCTGCCACCTGGTGGCAACAGCAAATCAGGAGAGATGGAGGCGGGATGAGGGAGCACAAAGGAATCTGGGAAAGGAGTAAACAAAGGAAATACCATGTGGCCTGAGACAAAGGGTCAACGTGTGTCCTGATCCTTCCTGGCTGTGAGACAGGAGAACAATGATGGCAGCCTGAGGTTAATGCTAAGTAAACAAAAGCAGAGGGGAAGATTTTCCCTTATCTTACAGAAACTTTTGTCAAACAATTCTTTACTCTAGTGGGCCAATTGTTTGGTTGCCCTTGACATGATAAATAAATAAAATGTCTCTCTTTTGCTTTTCAGCTTGTGGCGCAATCCAATCCCGAAGGCTGTCGAGCAAAAGCTGAGCGAGCGAGAGCCAAAGATGATTTTTTCTTTTGTTTAAGAGAGATGAGGCGACTCTTAGCCACGGATCCAACATTAAAGAAGCCAGGGTTAGAAAGGAAGAAACCACAGAAGAGTTGGGTTGAAGGCCAATGCTTTATTTGAGAGAGAAATGCTCAGCATAGGACGCGAAAGGGAGAATTGAGCATGCTGTTGGCGCTGTTATTCATTTCTCAATGGCCTGAAATTGAATTTATCCATTTTCTCCCCCACCGTGAGCACAGTATTTATAATACAGGAAACAATCAGGGACAGCTAATCACCTCTCAACAAAAGATTGTCCCAGGCACTAACAAGCCACACCAAATAACTGCCAGGCCATCAAATGCTAATCAAGGTGGTGAATTGAAACATTCACACCTCGCTCCAGCGGACAAGAGTCCTTTGTCCCACCCTGGCTATTCCACAGATATATAAACCCTTTTTCCTAGTTCCAACAGACCTCACTACCTCTGAGGATGCTTGCCATAGATGCAGGCGAAACGTCAGGACTAAGTTGTGTTAGAGTTCTGAAATTTTCACCACCGGAACTTTAGCAACACTGTAGAAGCAAAGCACCAGCGCCCCCTAGTTTTCACCACCAGAACTTTAGTTTATCAAGTACTTTAGAACCATTTAGAACCAGGGATTGCACATGCCATAGATAGATAGATAGATAGATAGATAGATAGATAGATAGATGATAGATAGATAGATAGATAGATAGATAGATAGATAGATAGATAGATAGATAGATGACAGATAGATATAGATATAGATTTAAAGCACTGAAGCTGATTTTCCTCCTTTGTACAATAACTTAAAATGTGGTGGTTTGGAGGAAAAGATTCAGCTGCTGCTAAGATAAGTCATGTTTTGAATTGTATTGTTTTCTCGTGCACCTTGTTCCAGAATTCATTGCATTGTGAGTTGCTGTGCATATATATATATATATATTTAAAGAAGGTTTTATTTATTACTGTTGTGTGTTTTGTCTCTGGATTTCTTCCAAAGGGAATATTGTGCCAAAAAGGATATGAAATGCTTTGCCAAATAAATGACAACAAATTTATTTATTTACTTACTTTACTTTACTTTACTTTACTTTGCTTATATACCGCTGTTCTCAGCCCAGGGGCGACTCACAGCGGTGTACAACATAGGAACCACAAAATTCAAGACACAGTATAAAAACAATTCACAATCCAGCATTATACAAAAACATCGTCATTACTACGAAAACCATTCAGCGTCGTCTCATCATCAAAAACCACAATCCAGTATCATTTTCCGTTGTTCCATTCCTATAGTCATTACCAATCATTGCACTTCCTGTTCGAACGCCTTCTTGAACAACCAAGTCTTTAATTTCCTGCGGAATATCATCAAGGAAGGAGCCAGTCTAATGTCCACGGGAAGGCCCTGTCTCTCGTCCCCGCCAGCCATGCCTGTGAAGCTCCTGGACACAGCCGAGGAGCCACCACCGAGAAGGCCCTGTCTCTCGTCCCCGCCAGCCGTGCCTGTGAAGCTCCTGGACACAGCCGAGGAGCCACCACCGAGAAGGCCCTGTCTCTCGTCCCCACCAGCCGTGCCTGTGAAGCTCCTGGACACAGCCGAGGAGCCACCACCGAGCAGGCCCTGTCTCTCGTCCCCGCCAGCCGTGCCTGTGATGCTCCTGGACACAGCCGAGGAGCCACCACCGAGAAGGCCCTGTCTCTCGTCCCCGCCAGCCGTGCCTGTGAAGCTCCTGGACACAGCCGAGGAGCCACCACCGAGAAGGCCCTGTCTCTCGTCCCCGCCAGCCGTGCCTGTGATGCTCCTGGACACAGCCGAGGAGCCACCACCGAGAAGGCCCTGTCTCTCGTCCCCGCCAGCCGTGCCTGTGAAGCTCCTGGACACAGCCGAGGAGCCACCACCGAGAAGGCCCTGTCTCTCGTCCCCGCCAGCCGTGCCTGTGAAGCTCCTGGACACAGCCGAGGAGCCACCACCGAGAAGGCCCTGTCTCTCGTCCCCGCCAGCCGTGCCTGTGAAGCTCCTGGACACAGCCGAGGAGCCACCACCAAGAAGGCCCTGTCTCTCGTCCCCGCCAGCCGTGCCTGTGAAGCTCCTGGACACAGCCGAGGAGCCACCACCGAGAAGGCCCTGTCTCTCGTCCCCGCCAGCCGTGCCTGTGAAGCTCCTGGACACAGCCGAGGAGCCACCACCGAGAAGGCCCTGTCTCTCGTCCCCGCCAGCCGTGCCTGTGAAGCTCCTGGACACAGCCGAGGAGCCACCACCGAGAAGGCCCTGTCTCTCGTCCCTGCCAGCCGTGCCTGTGAAGCTCCTGGACACAGCCGAGGAGCCACCACCGAGAAGGCCCTGTCTCTCGTCCCCGCCAGCCGTGCCTGTGAAGCAGGCGGGATCGAGAGCAGGGCCTCCCCGGAAGATCTCAAAGTCCTGGTGGGCTCGTAGGTCGAGATGCGGTCGGATAGGTATCTTGGGCCGGAACCGTTTAGGGCTTTATAGGCCAACGCCAGCACCTTGAATTGAGCCCGGTAGCAAATCGGCAGGCAGTGGAGCTGGTACAACAAGGGGGTTGTATGCTCCCTGCGTCCCACTCCTGTTAGTATCATGGCTGCCGCACATTGGACCAATTGAAGCTTCCGGGCCGTCTTCAAGGGCAACCCCACGTAGAGAGCGTTGCAGTAGTCTAAACGGGATGTAACCAGAGCGTGGACTACCGTGGCCAAGTCAGACTTCCCAAGGTACGGGCGCAGCTGGCGCACAAGCCTTAGCTGTGCAAATGCTCCCCTGGTCACTGCCGAGACCTGGGGCTCCAGGCTCAGCGATGAATTTCACAAATGTGAAATTGAGTGTTTTATGGAGGAGGAAACCATTCAACCCAATGTAGTCCAATATGATTTTCTTGCAAGGGAGTTTCGCACCTCGACTGTGTTTCTTTGTGTCTGGATCAGGCCTTCGGTTCTTATCCATGTGATCCTTTTGGTCCAAAGCAGTGGTTCCCAACCCTTTTTTTGACCAACATTAGTACCGAAAGGGTTACAAAAAAGTTTTTGGTCAACTTTAGATTCAGTTTGGTTATTTGGGGTGCTGATTCAGAAAATTGCATTGGATAGACCACATCAGCTCTAGTTTCTGATACAGAATATATGTCATCCAGTAGTCGCCATCTGCCCGTCCACAGAAAACCATATTTAATAATTTAGAGCTGATGTGGTCTACCCAATGGATTTTTCTGAATCAGCACCCCAAATAATCCTAGGAACAGGCCTAAAAAATGAAGATACCAAGGTGTCCTTGCTTCCAGGAGCCATGTGGAATGAAGCAGGAGCAGCTCCATTTCTAAGCCAAAGAGCCGGCATTGTCCATAGACACCTCCAAGGTCATGTGGCCAGCATGACGCCAAAGCTAAGCATGAGGGGAGTACACCAATACAGTCATATTTATAGCAAATTCAAAGTTGCAGAGTTCAAACTCCCCGCCCCGACTTCCCTGTTGTTCCCCGCCATGATTGGGCGATGGGCGAACAGCTGGGAGGTGGCCCTCCCGTCCCCGGTGCCTCTGGACCAATCAGGAAGCTCCAGTGGTCCATAGGATCCAGTGGGGAAACCTCTGCCACCTGGTGGCAACAGCAAATCAGGAGAGATGGAGGCGGGATGAGGGAGCACAAAGGAATCTGGGAAAGGAGTAAACAAAGGAAATACCATGTGGCCTGAGACAAAGAATCAACATGTGTCCTGATCCTTCCTGGCTGTGAGACAGGAGAACAATGATGGCAGCCTGAGGTTAATGCTAAGTAAACAAAAGCAGAGGGGAAGATTTTCCCTTATCTTACAGAAACTTTTGTCAAACAATTCTTTACTCTAGTGGGCCAATTGTTTGGTTGCCCCTGACACGACAAATAAATAAAATGCCTCTCTTTTGCTTTTCAGCTTGTGGCGCAATCCAATCCTGAAGGCCGTCGAGCAAAAGCTGAGCGAGCGAGAGCCAAAGATGATTTTTTCTTTTGTTTAAGAGAGATGAGGCGACTCTTAGCCACGGATCCAACATTAAAGAAGCCAGGGTTAGAAAGGAAGAAACCACAGAAGAGTTGGGTTGAAGGCCAATGCTTTATTTGAGTGAGAAATGCTCAGCATAGGATGCGAAAGGGAGAATTGAGCATGCTGTTGGCGCTGTTATTCATTTCTCAATGGCCTGAAATTGAATTTATCCATTTTCTCCCCCACCATGAGTATTTATAATACAGGAAAAAATCAGGGACAGCTAATCACCTCTCAACAAAAGATTGCCCCAGGCACTAACAAGCCACACCAAACAACTGCCAGGCCATCAAATGCTAATCAAGGTGGTGAATTGAAACATTCACACCTCGCTCCAGCGGACAAGAGTCCTTTGTCCCACCCTGGTCATTCCACAGATATATAAAACCATTTTCCCCAATTCTAACAGTCCTCACTACCTTTGAGGATGCTTGCCATAGATGCAGGCGAAAAGTCAGGAGAAAATGCCTCTAGAACATGGCCATATAGCCCGGAAAAACCTACAACAACCCAGTGATTCCGGCCATGAAAGCCTTCGACAATACAATTTATCCATATATAGCTATATATAAAAGCACTGGAGCTGATTTTCCTCCTTTGTACAATAACTTAAAATGTGGTGGTTTGGAGGAAAAGATTCAGCTGCTACTAAGATAAGTCATGTTTTGAGTTGTATTGTTTTCTCATGCACCTTGTTCCAGAATTCATTGCATTGTGAGTTGCTGTGCATATATATATATTTAAATAAGGTTTTATTTATTACTGCTGTGTGTTTTGTCTCTCGATCTCTTCCAAAGGGAATATTGTGCCAAAAAGGATATGAAACACTTTGCCAAATAAATGACAACAAATTTATTTATTTATTTATTTATTTACTTTACTTTACTTATATACCGCTGTTCTCAACCCAGGGGCAACTCACAGCGGTGTACAACATAGGAACAACAAAATTCAAGACACAGTATAAAAACAATTCACAATCCAGCATTATACAAGAACATCGTCATTACTACGAAAACCATTCAGCGTCGTCTCATCGTCCAAACCACAATCCAGTATCATTTTCCGTTGTTCCTTTCCTATAGTCATTACCAATCATTGCACTTCCTGTTCGAACGCCTTCTTGAACAACCAAGTCTTTAATTTCCTGCGGAATATCATCAGGGAAGGAGCCAGTCTAATGTCCACGGGAAGGGTGTTCCACAGCCGAGGAGCCACAACCGAGAAGGCCCTATCTCTCGCCCCCACCAGCCGTGCTTGTGAAGCAGGCGGGATCGAGAGCAGGGTCTCCCCGGAAGATCTCAAAGTCCTGGTGGGCTCGTAGGTCGAGATACAGTCGGATAGGTATCTTGGACCGGAACCGTTTAAGGCTTTATAGGCCAACGCCAGCACCTTGAATTGAGCCCGGTAGCAAATCGGCAGCCAGTGGAGCTGGTACAGCAAGGCGGTTGTATGCTCCCTGCGTCCCGCTCCTGTTAGTATCATGGCTGCCGCACGTTGGACCAATTGAAGCTTCCGGGCCGTCTTCAAGGGCAACCCCACGTAGAGAGCGTTGCAGTAGTCTAAACGGGATGTAACCAGAGCGTGGACTACCGTGGCCAAGTCAGACTTCCCAAGGTACGGGCGCAGCTGGCGCACAAGCTTTAGCTGTGCAAATGCTACCCTGGTCACCGCCGAGACCTGGGGCTCCAGGCTCAGCGATGAATTTCACAAATGTGAAATTGAGTGTTTTATGAAGGAGGAAACCATTCAACCCAATGTAGTCCAATATGATTTTCTTGCAAGGGAGTTTCGCACCTTGACTGTGTTTCTTTGTGTCTAAATCAGGCCTTCGGTTCTTATCCATGTGATCCTTTTGGTCCAAAGCAGTGGTTCCCAACCCCTTTTTTGACCAACATTAGTACCGAAAGGGTTACAAAAAGGTTTTTAATCAACTTTAGATTCAGTTTGGTTATTTGGGGTGCGGATTCAGAAAATTGCATTGGATAGACCACATCAGCTCTAGCTTCTGATACAGAATTTATGCCATCCAGTAGGCTTGGGCGATCCAGTTCGTTAATTTCGTTATTCATTATTAATTCGTATTTAAATTAGCTTACGATCCAATATCGAGCCATGCAGGAATAGTGTGAGGAGTAATTAAGAATCGAAACAATTTTTCCAATTTTCGTAATTATTTTTGTAATTTCGTAATTATATTTTATAATATACAATTATAATATAATATATAATATAATAATATAATATAATATATATATTATATTATATTATATTATTATAATACTATTATATTATAGTATTGTATATTATATTATTATATTATATATTATATTACTATATTATTATATTATATTATAATTGTATATTATAATATAATATATGTAATATATTATAGGAGCCCCCGGTGGCGCAGTGGGTTAAAGCACTGAGCTGCTGAGCTTGTTGATCGAAAGGTCGCAGGTTCGATTCCGGGCAGCGGCGTGAGCTTCCGCTGTCAGCACTAGCTTCTGCCAACCTAGCAGTTCGAAAACATGCAAATGTGAGTAGATCAATAGGTACCGCTCTGGCGGGAAGGTAACAGCGCTCCATGCAGTCATGCCGGCCACATGGCCTTGGAGGTGTCTACGGACAACGCTGGCTCTTCGGCTTAGAAATGGAGATGAGCACCACATCCCAGAGTCAGACGTGACTGGACTTAATGTCAGCGGACTACCTTTACCTTTACTAATATATTATAATATAATGTAATATAATATAATAATATATAATATAATATTATAATAATATAATGTAATATATAATAATGTAATAATATACAATAATATAATATAATCAGATTATAATAATATAATATAATAATATATAATATAATATTATATATATAATATAATATACAATAATATTATAATATAATATACAATATAATATAATATAATATAATATAATATAATATAATATAATATAATATAATATAGTTGTTGTTTGTTTTTTCGCACCAACAGTCAGCAACAGAGGGAGAGGGAAGCTTCAGAAATTCCCCCTGTCCCATTTGGAGGATTTTTTAGCATATTGCGCAATCACGTCTGCCATTAACGAATCGATTCGTAATTTACGAAATTTCAGAAATTTCGAAATTTTGAAATCTTAAATTTTGGAAGTCCTCAGAATTTCGAAACGCTAGCGCACCCTAGAAACAAAACGTGTTTAGAACCAATTTTTTTCTTGATCGCCCAAGCCTACCATCCAGTAGTCACCATCTGCCTGCCCACAAACCATATTTAATAATCTAGAGCTGATGTGGTCTACCCAATGCAATTTCCTGAATCAGCACCCCAAATAACCCTAGGAACAGGCCTAAAAACTAAGATACCAAGGTGCCCTTGCTTCCAGGAGCCACATAGAATGGCTCCTGGAAGAAGGAGGTGGTGCTCATCTCCATTTCTAAGCCGAAGAGCCGGTGTTGTCCATAGACACCTCCAAGGTCACATGGCCAGCATGACTGCATGGAGCACCGTTACCTTCCCACCGGAGCGGTACCTATTGATCTACTCTCATTTGCATGTTTTCGAACTGCTAGGTTGGCAGAAGCTGGGGTTGACAGCGGGAGCTCACACCGCTGCCCGGATTCAAACCTGTGACCTTTCGGTCAACAAGTTCAGCAGCTCTGAGGTTTAATCCACTGCCCCACCAGGGGCTCCCAATAAATGTAATAATAATAATAATGATGATGAAAAATAATGTAAATGTAATAGTAATAATAGAGTAAAATTATATGTAATAATAATAATAGAGTAAAATAATAAATGTAATAATAATAAAGTAATGTAATAATAATAATAATAATAATAATAATAGAATAAAATTTATTTATTTATTTATTTATTTCAAAGTTTTATATACCGAGCTTCTCACCTCGTAAGAGGGACTCAGCCCGGTTTCCAACCATAAAAACACATACAATCGGTAAAATATCAAAATACACATTACAATAAAACATTTAAAAAGCACATATATTTAAAACTACAGTGGTCAGTCATCATACTAAAATCGAATATACACCGTCTTCCATCCAGATCATTGTCTCATTCTTTGAAAGCCTGTCTCCATAACCACGTCTTCACCTGTTTCCTGAATGTCAGGATTGTTGGGGCGGTTCTAACCTCTGGCGGGAGAGAGTTCCAGAGTCGCGGGGCCACCACTGAGAAGGCCCTGTCCCTCGTCCCCACCAGCCACGCTTGTGAGGCCGGCGGGACCGAGAGCAAGGCCCCTCCAGACGATCTTAGTAATCTTGATGGTTCGTAGGGGAGAATACGTTCGGAGAGGTTAACCGGGCCGGAGTCGTTTAGGGCTTTATAGGTTAACACCAGCACTTTGAATTGTGCTCGGAAGCTAATTGGCAGCCAGTGGAGCTGTCGTAACAGCGGAGTTGTGTGCTCCCTGTACCCAGCACCCGTTAGTAATCTGGCTGCCACACGTTGTACTTGCTGCAGCTTCCGGGCAGTCTTCAGAGGCAACCCCACGTAGAGAGCGTTGCAGTAGTCTAAACGGGACTAACGTGGCCAAGTCAGCCTTCCCAAGGTACGGGCGCAGCTGGCGCACAAGTTTTAATTGTGCAAAAGCTCCCCTGACCACCGCCGAAACCTGGGGTTCCAAGCTCAGCGATGAGACTAGGAGAACTCCCAGACTGCGAACCTGCGCCTTTAGTGGGAGTGTGACCCTGTCCAGCACAGGCTGTAACCCCGTACCTTGTTCGGTCTTACGACTGACCAGGAGTACCTCTGTCTTATCTGGATTTAGTTTCAATCTCTTGTCCCTCATCCAGTCCGTCACAGCGGCCAAGCACCGGTTCAAGACCTGCACAGCCTCCTTAGTAACAGGTGGAAAGGAGTGATAGAGTTGGACATCATCTGCGTACAGATGACACCGCACCCCAAAACTCCGGATGATCTCTCCCAACGGCTTCATGTATATGTTAAACAACATAGGGGACAGTACTGAACCCTGCGGGACTCCACAGTACAATGGCCGAGGAGTCGAGCAGGAGTCCCCTAGTGACACCTTCTGGGAGCGACCCTCGAGGAAGGACTGGAGCCACTGCAGAGCAGTACCCCCAAGACCCATACCTGCGAGGCATCCCAGAAGGATACCGTGGTCGACGGTATCAAAGGCCGAAGAGAGGTCCAGTAGAACCAACAGGGACACACTCCCCCTGTCCAGTTCCCGGTGCAGATCATCCACTAAGGCGACCAAGGCTGTCTCAGTACTATGTCCCGGCCTAAAGCCAGACTGTGCCGGGTCTAGATAGTCCGTGTCTACCAGGAACTCCTGGAGTTGCGAGGCCACCACACGTTCCAGGACTTTGCCCAAATAGGGGAGATTGGAGACTGGCTGAAAGTTGACGAATTGAGTGGGGTCTAGTGATGGTTTTTTCAAAAGCGGTTTAATCACAGCTTAAATGTAATAAAATAATAATAAATAACTTTGACTTGAATATAAACTAGGAGGCCTTTTTCAGCCTTAAAAAGGGCTGGAAAACTCGGCTTATACTCGAGTATATATGGTAGGTTTGGCTCTGATTTCGATAGTCTGTGCAAATCTGACAACAGAGACGCGTTCTGGGCCTAACAGCAGAAGCTTACTCCACTCCCTGGATTCCAACTGCCATCTTTTTGGTCAGCAAGTTCAGCAGCTCAGCGGTTTAACCCACTGTGCCACCAGGGGCAGCCAGTATAGTGATCTTGTTTGCTGTGTACTAATCTTGTTGTGTATCTAATAATAATAATAATAATAATAATAAAGTATGTCAAGCTAGATAGAGGTAAGATAGGAATTACTTCTTAGGTGATGATGGGAACATTCAACTTTCATCCCATGCAAAATGCAAAACGTGTGCCTGTCCACATGTTTTGCATTCTTCCTCTCAACCTTTGAATATACACAAATGCGTTGCTCCATCCCACAAATGAAAGAAACTCATGTTTTCCCAAGCTGAATCAACACAATAGAGTTATTGAATTTTTGACATCACTTGAACTGCCCTAGCTCAATGCTGTGGACTCCTGGGAACTGTAATTTGTAGTATGTAGCCCTTATTTCTCATGCCAGGAAGGGAATGCTCAAGATCCTGCAAGGAAGACTCCAGCAAGACATGGAGAGAGAGTTGCCAGATGTTCAAGCTGGGTTCAGAAAAGGCAGAGGAACGAGAGACCAGATTGCCAATATCCGGATGCTGGAGAATGGAGAAAGGCAGGGAGTTTCAGAAAAGCATCTATTTTTGCTTCATTGACTATTCCAAAGCCTTGGACTGTGTGGATCATCATAAACTGTGGCAAGTTCTTGGTGGGATGGGCATCCCAAGCCCCCTTCCCTCTCTCCTGAGGAATCTGTACAAGGACCAAGGAGCCACAGTCAGAACTGACCACGGAACAGGAGACGGGTTCAAGATTGGGAAAGGCGTCCGGCAAGGCTGCAGACTCTCACCCAACCTCTTTAACTTGTATGCAGAACACATCATGCGAGGATGTGCGGGGCTTGAGGAATGCAAAGCTGGGGTGAAAATGGCTGGGAGAAACATTAACAACCTCAGATATGCAGATGACACCACTCTGATGGCCGAAAGCGAGGAGGAGCTGAGGAGCCTTCTAATCAAGGTGAAAGAAGAAAGCGCAAAAGCCGGGTTGCAGCTAAACGTCAAAAAAACCAAGATTATGGCAACAAGAATGATTGGCAACTGGGAAATAGAGGGAGAAAATGTGGAGGCCGTGACAGACTTTGTATTTCTAGGTGCAAAGATGAGTGCAGATGCAGACTGTGGCCAGGAAATCAGAAGACGCTTCCTTCTTGGGAGGAAAGCAAGGTCCAATCTCGATAAAATAGTGAAGAGTAGAATCATAGAATCATAGAATCAAAGAGTTGGAAGAGACCTCCTGGGCCATCCAGTCCAACCCCATTCTACCAAGAAGCAGGAATATTGCATTCAAATCACCCCTGACAGATGGCCATCCAGCCTCTGTTTAAAAGCTTCCAAAGAAGGAGACTCCACCACACTCCGGGGCAGAGAGTTCCACTGCTGAACAGCTCTCACAGTCAGGAAGTTCTTCCTCATGTTCAGATGGAATCTCCTCTCTTGTAGTTTGAAGCCATTGTTCCGCGTCCTAGTCTCCAAGGAAGCAGAAAACAAGCTTGCTCCCTCCTCCCTGTGGCTTCCTCTCACATATTTATACATGGCTATCATATCTCCTCTCAGCCTTCTCTTCTTCAGGCTAAACATGCCCAGTTCCCTAAGCCGCTCCTCATAGGGCTTGTTCTCCAGACCCTTGATCATTTTAGTCGCCCTCCTCTGGACACATTCCAGCTTAGAGTCAATATCTCTCTTGAATTGTGGTGCCCAGAATTGGACACAATATTCCAGGTGTGGTCTAACCAAAGCAGAATAGAGGGGTAGCATGACTTCCTTAGATCTAGACACTATGCTCCTATTGATACAGGCCAAAATCCCATTGGCTTTTTTTGCCGCCACATCACATTGTTGGCTCATGTTTAACTTGTTGTCCACGAGGAGTAGAGACATCAGACTGGCAACAAAGATCCATTGCCTAGTCAAAGCCATGGTCTTCCCTGTAGTCACCTACGGATGTGAGAGCTGGACCTTTGGGAAGGCTGAGCAAAGGAAGACAGATGCTTTTGAGCTGTGGTGTTGGAGGAAAGTTCTGAGAGTGCCTTGGACTGCGAGAAGATCCAACCAGTCCATCCTCCGGGAAATAAAGCCCGACTGCTCACTGGAGGGAAGGAGATTAGAGGGAAAGTTGAAGTCCTTTGGCCACATCATGAGGAGACAGCAAAGCCTAGAGAAGACAATGATGCTGGGGAAAGTGGAAGGCAAAAGGAATGGGTGACGCCTGGCTCGAGAGCAGTACGTGGGAAAAAGATCTTGGAGTCCTCGTGGACAACAAGTTAAACATGAGCCAACAATGTGATGTGGCGGCAAAAAAAGCCAATGGGATTTTGACCTACATCAATAGGAGCATAGTGTCTAGATCTAAGGAAGTAATGCTACCCCTCTATTCTGCTTGGGTTAGACCACATCTGGAATATTGTGTCCAGTTCTGGGCACCACAATTTAAGAGAGATATTGACAAGCTGGAATGTGTCCAGAGGAGGGCGACTAAAATGATCAAGGGTCTGGAGAACAAGCCCTATGAGGAGCGGCTTAGGGAACTGGGCATGTTTAGCCTGAAGAAGAGAAGGCTGAGAGGAGATATGATAGCCATGTATAAATATGTGAGAGGAAGCCACAGGGAGGAGGGAGCAAGCTTGTTTTCTGCTTCCTTGGAGACTAGGACGTGGAACAATGGCTTCAAACTACAAGAGAGGAGATTCCATCTGAATATTAGGAAGAACTTCCTGACTGTGAGAGCCGTTCAGCAGTGGAACTCTCTGCCCCAGAGTGTGGTGGAGGCTCCTTCTTTGGAAGCTTTTAAGCAGAGGCTGGATGGCCATCTGTCAGGGGTGATTTGAATGCAATATTCCTGCTTCTTGGCAGGGGGTTGGACTGGATGGTCCATGAGGTCTCTTCCAACTCTTTGATTCTATGATTCTATGATTCTAAGAGGGGCCGACCAAGGGCAAGATGGACGGATGGCATCCTTGAAGTGACTGGACTGACCTTGAAGGAGCTGGGGGTGGTGACGGCCGACAGGGAGCTCTGGTGTGGGCTGGTCCATGAGGTCACGAAGAGTCGGAGACGACTGAAGGAATGAACAACAACAAGCCTTCTAAATACAGGGAAGGCTCAAGACTTTGTGAAACTACAACTCCCAGGTTGCTACAGCATTGAGGCATGGCATTTAAAGTGCCAAAGTGCATTTATTCCCTAGTGTAGATTGCACTTTGTCCCGAGAAGTGCTTTAGCATTCCTTGATATCTTTCTAATGCTGACATATAGTGATGCCTTTGAATACTGTTATTGTTTGCACTGGCAATCCCAGCTCTTGCCATGTGAGGGCTCATGCCGACAACATATGGCCGCATGGCATTTCACCAGCCTGAAAGAGCAAAAATCATCGTATCCTTGGCAGCTTCTCGACTGTGTAGGCAGGCATTTGTCTGTAGCATCTCCTCTGTGGGTTTTTGCACGCTGCAACACTATGTCTCCCCAAACAATTCCTCAAAAGAATGGGATTGCTTGTATTCTGGGGTCTGGAGCCATGCACATTGTCCACATTGGCACTTGAGTTTCCAAATTCCAGGAATTAGCCTCGAATTAGGGTGCGACTTATGCAAAGAAAACAAAAGCGCCCTTTCAGGCATCCCAAAAATGGGGGTGTGACTATTGCGCGATGAAATACAATATACAGTTTGTGAACAAGATCGGTTCTGTAGCACCCTTTTAGGCACCCCAAATATGGGGGTGCGACTATTACGCGATGAAATACAATGTACAGTGTATGAACAAGATCGGTTCTGTAGCACCCTTTTAGGCACCCCAGATATGGGGGTGTGACTATTACGCAATGAAATACAATATACGGTTTATGAACCAGATCGGTTCTGTAACACCCTTTTAGGCACCCCAAAAATGGGGGTGTGACTATTACACGATGAAATACAATATACGGTTTATGAACAAGATCGGTTCTGTAGCACCCTTTTAGGCACCCCAAAAATGGGGGTGCGACTATTACGCGATGAAATACAATATACGGTTTATGAACAAGATCGGTTCTGTAACAACCTTTTAGGCACCCCAAAAATGGGGGTGCGACTATTACATGATGAAATACAATATATGGTTTATGAACAAGATCCGTTCTGTAGCACCCTTTTAGGCACCCCAAAAATGGGGGTGTGACTATTACGCGATGAAATACAATGTACGGTTTATGAACAAGATCGGTTCTGTAGCACCCTTTTAAGCACTCCAAAAATGGGGGTGCAACTATTACGCGATGAAATACAATGTACGGTTTATGAACAAGATCAGTTCTGTAGCACCCTTTTAGACACCCCAAAAATGGGGGTGCGACTATTACATGATGAAATACAATGTACGGTTTATGAACAAGATCGGTTCTGTAGCACCCTTTTAGACACCCCAAAAATGGGGGTGCGGCTATTACGCGATGAAATACAATGTACGGTTTATGAACAAGATCGGTTCTGTAGCACCCCTTTAGGCACTCCAAAAATGGGGGTGCAACTATTACGCGATGAAATACAATGTACGGTTTATGAAGAAGATCAGTTCTGTAGCACCCTTTTAGACACCCCAAAAATGGGGGTGCAACTATTACACGATGAAATACAATATATGGTTTATGAACAAGATCGGTTCTGTAGCACCCTTTTAGGCACCCTAAAAATGGGGGTGTGACTATTATGCGATGAAATACAATATACGGTTTATGAACAAGATCGGTTCTGTAGCACCCTTTTAGGCACCCCAAAAATGGGGGTGCGACTATTACGCGATGAAAAACAATGTATGGTTTATGAACAAGATCAGTTCTGTAGCACCCTTTTAGGCACCCCAAAAATGGGGGTGTGACTATTACGTGATGAAATACAATGTACGGTTTATGAACAAGATCAGTTCTGTAGCACCCTTTTAGGCACCCCAAATATGGGGGTGCGACTATTACGCGATGAAATACAATGTACGGTTTATGAACAAGATCGGTTCTGTAGCACTCTTTTAGGCACCCCAAAAATGGGGGTGCGACTATTACGTGATGAAATACAGTATACAGTTTATGAACAAGATCGGTTCTGTAGGTTCTTAAGTTGAAGCGGTATGTAAGTCAGAATGGGGAGATATTTTAAGTGTCACTCCAGCTAAAGATATATACAAGGGGTGTTCATTAAAGATGTCCCCGGACCCACTTCCTGTGGACGGAGAGCAATGAAACTTGGCCCAGTTCTGAGTCCTTCTCTCCATGGGTGCCACACACTTCTCCCATCTTTTGAAGCAACTGTCAACACCTTGCTTGTAGAAGTCGACAGGTTGCTCCAAAAGCCACGTTGTGAATTTGGAAATCAGAGTTCCATCATCTGAAAAGTGCTTGCCTTTCAAACATAACTTCCTTGTTGGAAAGAGATGGGAGTCCAGTGGAGTGAGATCGAGTGAATAAGGGGGTGTGGGAGAATGTCAAAGCCAGAGGAGCATGCTTCTTCCATTTGGGCAACAGGTGAGTTGTGGATGATCTGGTTACATCCCGGATTGATTACTGCAATGCGCTCTACGTGGGGTTGCCCTTGAAGACTGCCCGGAAGCTTCAGATGGTCCAGCGCTCGGCAGCCAGGTTGCTAACAGGAGCGGCACTCAGGGAGCATACCACTCCTCTGTTGAGCCAGCTCCACTGGCTGCCAATTCGCTACCGAGCACAATTCAAGGTGCTGGCTTTAGCCTATAAAGCCCTAAACGGTTCTGGCCCCACTTACCTCTCCGAACGCATCTCCACCTATGAACCGACTAGGACATTAAGATCGTCTGGGGAGGCCCTGCTCTCGGTCCCGCCTGCGTCACAGGCGCGCTTGGCGGGGACGAGAGACAGGGCCTTCTCAGTGGTGGCCCCTCGGCTATGGAATGCCTTACCGGCAGACATCAGGCAGGCACCTTCGTTGCTGGCGTTTCGGAGAAAGGCTAAGACCTGGCTTTATGAACAGGCGTTTGGTTGAACAGTGCAACCAATCAAGGAAGACGGTAAATGGAACATAGGAATGGCACAAGGATTATGAGAACGGATCTGATTTCACTGAGGCGTTATGTTGTGTGTGTTGACTGTCCTGTTCTGTTTTGTTAACTGTTGTGGATTGATGTTGTTGATCCTGTTGTCGCACTTGCGTTTTAATTGCACTGACACTGTTGATAATTTGTACCATGTAAACCGCATTGAGTCGCCTGTCTGGGCTGAAATATGCGGTATTATTTATTATTTATTATTTATTTATTATTTGCATTTGTTAACCGCCACTCTCAGCCCGAAGGCGACTCGTGGCGGTGTACAGAACACAGAACATGAAGACAACAGTTACAGTAAATCAGGATCATAACACACATCTTACTAACACACAGCTAATTAAACTAAAAATCCGCTTCGTTTTGTTTGGGTCATAATCAGTCTCGTCGTCTTAGTCCATTCCGGTGGTCATTCCAAAACATAGCACTTAATTGAAGGCCTTTTCGAAGAGCCAGGTATAGAACACACCATTGTGGGTCTCAGCAATGGAGGCACATCAAAGAAGATTGTTAGGATGGAGGGTTTGGCCAAGATATAAGGACATCTTGGTAAAAGGGAAAATGGAGATTAAATCTTTTGAACAACTCAAGAACTCTTATGGCAATATAACTTGGTTACATTATTTACAAATTAAAGAATATTTCAAACAAGATCAAAAAATTGGTTTTGACTGGGAAGAAAACACATGGGATAAAGTATTAAGAATACAAAAGAAAACAGTGACAATACTCTATAATAAATTGGTCCAATGGCAAACGGAAACTGAACAGGTGAAAACATGTATGATTAAGTGGGCCGAAAATTTAAGACGACCCATTCAGTTTAGAGAATGGGAGCAAATATGGAACAAAAAGTTGAAATATACATATGCCATGGACCTGAAAGAAAATTGGTATAAAATGTTTTATAGATGGTATTTGACACCGAATAAACTTAGTCATATGTATCAAAATGTCTCAGATAAATGTTGGAAATGTGGGGAACAAACAGGCACATTCTACCATATGTGGTGGACCTGTAAGGATACAACTAAGTTTTGGGCTTCTGTCCATGAGGAAACACAAAAGATGTTGAAGAAGAGGTTCAAAAAGAAACCTGAGTATTATTTATTGGGATTTACAGATTCGGATTTTAAACTGGATGAGAATGAAGACAAATTATTTACATACTACACTACAGCGGCAAGGATTGTTTTTGCCAAATATTGGAAGAATGACCAAATACCGACCATTGAAGAATGGTTGGAGAAAGTTAAAGAAATAAGAGATATGGATGAACTAACTTTTTTGATGAGAAGAAATACTGGAAAATCACTAAAGAGAACAGACTGGACCTTTTTCTATGACTACGAAAAGAAACTTAAAGATAAAAGTTTTAGAGGACAAGAATAGATAAGTAAGTTGGAGAAGTAGAGTGAGAAGATCCTGAGGTTGGAGTGGAGGTCATTTTAGATTAGTTTAGGTGTTTTTTTTGTTTTTGTGCTACCCTTCCTTCTTTTCTATCCTCTTGTTATTGTTCCCCCTCTTTCCCTGTGTTGATTTATAAAATGTTTAATAAAAATTATTTGGAAAAAAAATAAATAAAGCAAATAAAATAAATAAATAAATAAATAAATACGTTGTCTTGCAGAAGGCAGACACCATTGGTGAGCATGCCACATTGTCTCTTGGTTTGGATGGCCTCCCGCCATTTCTGCAGCAGTGAAGCCTAGTCTGCCCCAGTGATCTGGTCCCCTTTGCTAGGAAATCCATCAATCCAACTCCGTGATGGTCCCAAAATACTGTGAGCATGACCTTGCCTGCCGAGAGTTGGGCACGTGCCTTCTTTGGAGGCAGTGAGTCAGGATGCTTCCATTGCATTGACTGGACTTGAGTCTCAGGATCAGAGTGATGGACCCACTTTTCCTCCTGTGTGATCAGTCTGTTGACAACGTCCTCCTGGTTTCTTTCCATGGCACATCGTTGTCAAGAGAGCCTGCTTCTGGAAAGGTGTGAGCAGCTGGGGGACCCAACAATTTATTTATTTATTTATTTATTTATTTGATGCATTTATTAACCGCCATTCTCAGCCCTTTAGGGCGACTCATGGCGGTGTACACACATATAAAAGACAATTTACAAAGAGGCAATTACAACAACATATAAACTACATAACAATTACAAAAACTACACTAAAAATCCGCTTCGTCTCATAGTGGAATCGTAGCCAATCTCATATTCCTTGTTCCATTCCAGTCATCTTTACCACATTGTTATAGCACTAATTAAATGCCCTCTCGAACAGCCATGTCTTGAGGCTTTTTCGGAAGGACATGAGGGAGGGCGCCTGTCTGATGTCTGCAGGGAGAGTGTTCCACAGCCGGGGGGCCACCACTGAGAAGGCCCTCTCCCTCGTCCCCGCCAGACGTGCCTGTGAGGCAGGCGGGATCGAGAGAAGGGCCTCCCCAGACGATCTCAAGGTCCTTGTGGGCTCGTAGGCCAAGATGCGGTCCGAAAGGTATTTTGGGCCGGAACCGTTTAGGGCTTTGTAGGCCAAAACCAGCACCTTAAATTGGGTCCGGTAGCAAATCGGCAGCCAATGGAGCTGGGACAACAAGGGCGTTGTGTGCTCCCTGCTACCCGCTCCAGTTAGTAACATGGCTGCCGCGCGCTGAACCAGCTGAAGCTTCCGGGCCGTCTTCAAGGGCAGCCCCACGTAGAGAGCGTTGCAGTAGTCAAGGCGGCATGTGACCAAGCCGGTACTTTATGCATGGGAAGATGGTCTTGGATGTTTTTTTCCCCGGACCGCACACTCATTGTGACATTTTGGGCTACTTACTTACTTACTTAGGCAATCCCTCATTGGCCAAGTAGGATAGTCTTCCAGGATCAGTGTTCTGGTGGGTCCGTAGTTGGCTGTGGAGCCCAATTCTTGACCTGCATCTTCTCCCACAGTGAGGGCATCGGTTTCCAGGTGGAAGGCGGTCCCAGTCAGGGTTGGCTTGATGTGCCTTCCTCTTGGCACGTTTCTCTCTTCTGCCCTCTCTTCTGTGATCTTAACAGAAGATCTAGACTCCTGTTCAACCCCACAACCTTTGTCTTGTGGGGTTCCTCAGGGTTCAATACTGTCTCCCATGTTGTTTAACATCTACATGAAGCCGCTGGGCGAGATCATCCGGAGTTTCGGAGTGCGATGTCATCTGTACGGAGATGATGTCCAACTCTGTCACTCCTTTCCTCCTGCTACTAAGGAGGCTGTCAAGGTCCTGAACCGGTGCTTGGCCGCTGTGACGGTCTGGATGAGGGCGAACAAATTGAAATTGAATCCAGACAAGACAGAGGTACTCCTGGTTAGTCGCAAGGCCGAACAGGGTATAGGGTTACAGCCTGTGTTGGACGGGGTCGCACTCCCCCTGAAGACGCAGGTTCGCAGTTTGGGTGTGATCCTGGACTCATCGCTGAGCCTGGAACCCCAGGTTTCGGCGGTGACCAGGGGAGCATTCGCACAGTCAAAACTTGTGCGCCAACTGCGACCGTACCTTGGGAAGTCTGACTTGGCCACGGTAGTCCACGCTCTGGTTACATCCCGTTTAGACTACTGCAACGCTCTCTACGTGGGGTTGCCTTTGAAGACAGCCCGGAAGCTCCAATTAGTCCAACGGGCGGCAGCCATGATACTAACAGGAGCGGGGCGCAGGGAGCATACAACTCCTCTGCTGCACCAGCTCCACTGGCTGCCGATCTGCTACCGGGCTCAATTCAATGTGCTGGCGTTGGCCTTTAAAGCCCTAAACGGTTCTGGCCCAACTTATCTATCCGAACGTATCTCAGCCTATCAGCCCACCAGAACCCTAAGATCTTCTGGGGAGGCCCTGCTCTCTATCCCACCGGCTTCACAAGCGCGGCTGACGGGAACGAGAGACAGGGCCTTTTCTGTGGTGGCCCCTCGGCTTTGGAACGCCCTCCCCATAGAGGTACGATCAGCCTCCTCGCTGATGGTGTTTCGGAAGAGATTGAAAACATGGATGTTTAAACAAGCATTCAGTTAATCCGTTGCAACAAATTTTGATGACTAAAGGATTGGTAATCATGGACGACGACTTTTGGATTGCGATTCCAGTTACGAGATGCATGGGATTATTATTGGTGGCCCAATAATTTGTATTGTATATGTGTTTTATACTTTTAAACTGAATACTGTTTTTTAAGTGTTGTAAACCGCAATGAGTCGCCGACTTAGGCTGAGATATTAGCGGTATACAAGCGCATAAATAAATAAATAATAATAATAATAATAAACATTTGTCGGCAAGAGGTGACATTTACAGCGCCGTGCTGGGCATCAGTGTGCCGAGAATTAAGTTCTGCCTAGTTTAGAGGGATTTAATGCCTTCTTTTTTCTCAATGTGTTTGCCAAAGACCTCCATCAGTGCAGATGTGCCTCTTACGGGCACATCTGCACTGTAGAATTAATGCAGTTCAACACCACTTGATCTAACTGTGGCTCAGTGCTATGGCATTCTGGGAGTTGTAGCTTCGCAAGGTGGCGCAGTGGGTTAAAGATCTGAGCTGCTGAACTTGTTGATTGAAAGGTCACAGGTTCGAATCCGGGGAGTGGCATGAGCTCCAGTTGTCAGCCCCAGCTTCTGCCAACCTAGCAGTTCGAAAACATGCAAAGGTGAATAGATCAATAGGTACCGCTCTTAACGGGAAGGTAACGGTGCTCCATGCAGTCATACCGACCACATGACCTTGGAGGTGTCTATGGACAACACTGGTGCTTCAGATCCGGAGAGTGTCATGAGCTCCTGCTTCTGCCAACCTAGCAGTTCGAAAACATGCAAAGGTGAATAGATCAATAGGTACCGCTCTTAACGGGAAGGTAACGGTGCTCCATGCAGTCATACCGACCACATGACCTTGGAGGTGTCTATGGACAACACTGGTGCTTCAGATCCGGAGAGTGTCATGAGCTCCTGCTTCTGCCAACCTAGCAGTTCAAAAACATGCAAAGGTGAATAGATCAATAGGTACCGCTCTTAACGGGAAGGTAACGGTGCTCCATGCAGTTATACCGACCACATGACCTTGGAGGTGTCTATGGACAACACTGGTGCTTCAGATCCGGAGAGTGTCATGAGCTCCTGCTTCTGCCAACCTAGCAGTTCGAAAACATGCAAAGGTGAATAGATCAATAGGTACCGCTCTTAACGGGAAGGTAACGGTGCTCCATGCAGTCATACCGACCACATGACCTTGGAGGTGTCTATGGACAACACTGGTGCTTCAGATCCGGAGAGTGTCATGAGCTCCTGCTTCTGCCAACCTAGCAGTTTGAAAACATGCAAATATTAATAGATCAATATGTGCCTCTTCAAACTCCACAGCACTGCTGGTCACAGCTGACCTCCAGCTGGAGCGCTGCCTGTAGAGCTGGATGGCCATCTGTTGGGAGGGCTTGAATGGTGTCTTGCTGCCTGGCAGAATAATGGGGCTGTACTGGATGGCCATTGGGGTCCCACTTCTTAGGCTTGTATAGCTCGGAGAGTCATTCTCCTCGCTAGAAAGGGGGAAAGTTTCGTTTTCGAGAACTAACTTGGCACAGTGTGATCTTTGGAAGCAGAAAGAGGAAGCCGAGGGGCGACTCGGAGGAGGGGCGGGTCGAGGGGCGGGATCCTCACTACACCCTCCCTCCCTTCCTTCGTTCCTCCCTTCCCTCTGGGACCGGGGCCAACACCGAGGCCCGCCCTAGACTGTGTTTTCGGGGCCCCCGAAAGGAGCTGTAAGGGAAGGAAGGAAGGAAAGAAGGGGCGAAGGAGCGGGGCCCTTGCTGCCACCGCCATGCTCCCCCTTGGAGTAGAACCGCGCTGAGGTTGGGAAGCGGAGGCACCCGAGGAGTAGGAGCAGCGCAGAACCGAACGGTCAGTGAGTAGCCTGGAATGGGGCCCCATCCTTTCCCCTGCGCCCCAAAGCGTCTCCGTGCGCCCAAGGCTTTCCAAGCCCTGTCCAAAGCTCTCCAAGGCTCTCTAAAGCCTCTCCAAGGCTCTCCAAAGCTCTTCCGTGCGCCCAAGGGTTTCCCAGCCCTGCCCAAAGCTCTCCAAGGGTCCCCAAAGCTCTCTTAAAGCGTCTCAGTGTGCCCAAGCCTGCCGAAAGCGTCCCCAAGGCTCCCCAAAGCTCTCCAAGGCTCCCCAAACTTGCCCAAGGCTCCCCAAAGCTCCTCCGTGCGCCAAAGTGTTTCCCAACCCTGTCCAAAGCTCCCCAAGGCGTCTCCAAAGCTCTCCAAATCTGCCCAAAGAGCCTCCGTTCGCCCAAGCCTTACCCAGCTGTGCCCAAAGCTCTCCAAGGCTTCTCAAAGCGTCTCCGTGCGCCCAAGGCTTCCCAAGCCCTGTCCAAAGCTCTCCAAGGCTCCCTAAAGCCTCTCCAAGGCTCCCCAAAGCTGCCCAAAGCTCTCTAAAGCGTCTCCGTGTGCCCAAGCCTGCCGAAAGCGTCCCCAAGGCTCTCCAAAGCTGCCCAAGCCGTGCCCAAGCCTCTCAAAGGCTCCCCAAAGCTCCTCCGTGCGCCAAAGTGTTTCCCAATCCTGTCCCAAGCTCCCCAAGGCTCTCCAAAGCCGTCCAAAGCTCTCCAAGGCTGCCCAAAGCGTCTCCGTTGACTAAAGTCTTACCCAGCTGTGCCCAAAGCTCTCCAAGGCTGCCCAAAGCTCTCTTAAAGTGTCTCCGTATGCCCAAGCCTGCCGAAAGCGTCCCCAAGGTTCCCCAAAGCTGCCCAAGCCATGCCCAAGCCTCTCCAAGGCTCCCCAAAGCTCCTCCGTGCGCCGAAGTGTTTCCCAATCCTGTCCAAGGCTCCCCAAAGCGTCTCCAAAGCCGTCCAAAGCACTCCAAGGCTTCCCAAAGCGTCTCCGTGCGCCCAAGGCTCCCAGTAATGAAGAGGTAAGGCCGTGTGCGATTATTAAAATGATTGCCCTCTAAAACGTCTCCATGCGCCCAAGCCTGCCTAAAGCATCCCAAAGCTCTCCCAAAGGCTCCCCAAAGCTCCTCCGTGCATCCAAGTGTTTCCCAATCCTGTCCAATCCTGTCCAAAGCTCCCCAAGGCTCTCCAAAGCCCCCACCCCAAGCTGTCCAAAGCTCTCCAAGGCTGCCCAAAGCGTCCCCGTTCGCTCAAGGCTCCCTAATACATCTCCAAAGCTTCCGAAATCTGCCCAAAGCGTCTCCATTGGCCAAAGTCTTACCCAGTTGTGCCCAAAGCTCCCCAAGGCTTCCCAAAGCATCCCCGTGCGCCCAAGGCTTCCCAAGCCCTGCCCAAAGCTCTCCAAGGCTCTCCCAACAGATGGCTGGATGGTCATCTGTTGGGAGCAATTTGACTGTGTATTTCTGCATGACAGAATGGAGTTGAGCTAGATGACTCCTCCGTGCGCCCAAGTGTTTCCCAGCCATGCCCAAGCCTACCCAGGGCTCCCCAAAGCTCCTCCGTGTGCCCAAGTGTTTCACACCCGTGCCCAAAGCTTTTCAAGGCTCCCCAAAGCTCTCTAAAACATCTCTGTGTGCCCAAGCCTGCCTAAAACATCCCAAAGCTACCCAAGGCTCCCCAAAACCTGTCCAAGCCATGCCCAAGCCTCTCTAAGGCTCCCTGAAGCTCCTCAGTGTGCGCAAGTGTTTCCCAATCCTGCCCAGAGCTTCCCAAGGCTCCCCAAAACTGTTCGCCTAAGGCATCTCCAAAGCTGCCCAAAGCGTCTCCATGTGCCCAAGGCTTCCCAAGCCCTACCCAAAGCTCTCCAAGGCACCGTAAAGCATCTCTAAAACTCCCTAAAGCTGCCCAAAGCTCCCCAAGGCTACGCAAAGCATCCCCGTTCGCCCAAGGTTCCCTAATGCATCTCCAAAGCTTCCCAAAATGTCTAAGTGTGCCCAAATCTTACCCAGCTGTGTCCAAAGCTCTCCAAGGCTTCCCAGAACATCTCCGTGTGCCCAAGGCTTCCCAAGCCCTGCCCAAAGCACTCCACATCTCCCTAAAGTCTTCCCAAGGCTCTCCAAATCTGCCCAATGCTCCTCCATGTGTCCAAGTATTTTCCAGTTGTGCCCAAGGCTTCCCAAAGTGTTTCCGTTCGCCCAAGCCTCTCTAAGGTGTCTCCAAAGCTTCCCAAAGCATCTCTGTGCGCCCAAGGCTTCCCAAGCCCTGTCCAAAGCTCCCTCAAGCTGCCAAAAGCTCTCCAAGGCTTCCCAAGCATCCCTATTCGGCCAAGGCTTCCCAAGCCCTGCCTAAAGCTGCCCAAAGCTCGCCAAGGCTCCGTAAAGCTTCCCTGTTCGCCCAAGGCTCCCTAATGTGTCTCCAAAGCTTCCTAAATCTACCCAAAGCATCTCCATGTGCCCAAGTCTTACCCAGCCATGTCGAAAGCTCTCCAAGGCTCCCCATAGTGTCTCCGTGTGCCCAAGGCTTCCCAAGCCATGCGGCCCACGTCTCTCTAAAGCTGCCCAAAGCATCTCCTTGCACTCAGGGCTCCCTAAAGCATCCCCGTGGCTCCCCAAAGCTGCCAAAATTCTCCAAGGCTCCCCAACGCGTCTCTGTGCGCTCAAGCAATCCTCTGGATGTAGGTGAACTACAACTCCCAATTTCAAGGTCAATGCCCACCAACCGCTTCCATTATATTCTGTTAATGGGGGTTCTCTGTGCCAAGTTTGGTTCAATTCCATTGTTGGTGGAGTTCAGAATGCTTTTTGATTGTAGGCGATGTATGAATCCCAGCAACTACAACTCCCAAATATCAGGGTCTATTTTCCGCAAACTCGACCAGTGTCCACATTTGGGCATATTGAGTATCCGTACCAAGTTTGGTCCAGATCCATCATTGTTTGAGTCCACAGTGCTCTCTGGATGTAGGTGAACTACAACGCCCAAAATCAAGATCAATGCCTACCAATCCCAGTATTTTCTGTTGGTCATGGGAGTTCTGTGTGCCAAGTTTGGTTCAATTCCATTGTTGATGGAGTTCAGAATGCTTTTTGATTGTAGGCGATGTATGAATCCCAGCAACTACAACTCCCAAATATCAGGGTCTATTTTCCGCAAACTTGACCAGTGTCCACATTTGGGCATATTGAGTATCCGTGCCAACTTTGGTCCATATCAATCATTGCTTAAGTCCACAGTGCTCTCTGGATGTAGGTGAACTACAACTTCCAAACTCAAAGTCAATGCCCACCATTCCCTTCCAATGTTTTCTGTTGGTCGTGGGAGTTCTGTGTGCCAAGTTTGGTTCAATCCCATTGTGTGTGGAGTTCAGAATGCTCTTTGATTGTAGGTGGACTATTTATTTATTTGTTTGTTTATTTATCGTGTCAGTATCCACCAGAAAATTGTATTAAACAGAGTTTGCAAGCTTGACAAAATACCAAATTTGTGAGTTTGGTAGTTGATTAAATGTCCTTTGACCAGTATCTGGCCCCTTGGAGTGCCTCTGGTGTTGCCGCAAGAAGGTCCTCCCTTGTGCATGTGGCAGGGCTCAGGGTGCATTGCAGCAGGTGGTCAGTGGTTTGCTCTTCTCCACACTCGCATGTCGTGGATTCCACTTTGTGGCCCCATTTCTGAAGGTTGGCTCTGCATCTCGTGGTGCCAGAGCGCAGTCTGTTCAGCGCCTTCCAAGTCGCCCAGTCCTCTGTGTGCCCAGGGGGGAGTCTCTCATCTGGTATCAGAGATTGGTTGAGGTTCTGGGTTTGAGCCTGCCACTTTTGGACTCTCGCTTGCTGGGATGTTCCAGCGAGTGTCTCTGTAGATCTTAGAAAATTATTTCTTGATTTAAGTCGTTGACGTGCTGGCTGATACCCAAACAGGGGATGGGCTGGAGATGTCTCTGCCTTGTTCCTTTCACTATTGGCTGCTACTTCCCGGTGGATGTCAGGTGGTGCAATACCTGCTAAGCAGTGTAATTTCTCCAGTGGTCTAGGGCGCAGACACCCCGTGATAATGCGGCATGTCTCATTAAGAGCCACATCCACTGTTTTAGTGTGGTGAAATGTGTTCCACACTGGGCATGCGTACTCAGCAGTGGAGTAGCACAGCGCAAGGGCAGATGTCTTCACTGTGTCTGGTTGTGATCCCCAGGTTGTGCCAGTCAGCTTTCGTATGATATTGTTTCTAGCACTCACTTTTTGCTTGATGTTCACGCAATGCTTCTTGTAGGTCAGAGCACGGTCCAGAGAGACTCTCAGGTATTTGGGTGTGTTGCAATGCTCCAGTGGGATTCCTTCCCAGGTAATAATCCTCAGAGCTTGGGATGCTTGTCTGTTCTTGAGGTGAAAAGCACATGTCTGTGTTTTAGATGGGTTAGGGATCAGCTGGTTTCCCCTTTAATAGGCAGTAAGAGCACCTAGAGCTTCGGAGAGCTTCTCTTCAACCATCTCAAAACTCAGGTGAACTATAAATCCCAGCAACTACAACTCCCAAATGACAAAATCACCCCCCCCCCCCACAACCCCAAACAGTATTTTGGCACCCCCTCTCCCTCCAACCAATCATTGATATATATTGTCAGTTCGTCATGGGAGTTCTGTGTGCCATATTTGGTTCAATTCCATCATTGGTGGAGTTCAGAATGCTCTTTGATTTTAGGTCAGCGTTTCTCAACCTGGGGTTCGGGACCCCTGAGGGGGTCGCGAGGGGGCATCAGAGGGGTCGCCAAAGACCATCAGAAAACACAGTATTTTCTGTTAGTATGGAGGTTCTGTGTGCCAAGTTTGGCCCAATTCTATAGTTGATAGAATATTCTTTGATTCTATGTGAACTATAAATCCCAGTAACTACAACTCTCAAAGGTCAAGGTCTATTTTCCCCAAACTCCACCAGTGTTCACATTTGAGTATTTGTGCCAAGTTTGGTCCAGATCCACCATTGTTTGAGACCACAGTGATAACTGGATGTAGGTGAACTACAACTCTCAATTTCAAGGTCAATGCTCACCAATCCCTTCCATTATTTTCTGTTAATGGGAGTTCTGTGTGCCAAGTTTGGTTCAATTCCATCGTTGGTGGAGTTCAGAATGCTCCTTAATTGAAGGTGAACTATAAATCCCAGCAACTACAACTCCCAAATGTCAAGGTCTATTGTCCCCAAACCCCACCAGTATTCAAATGTGGGAGTATTGGGTATTTGTGCCAAATTTGGTCCATTGAATGAAAATACATCCTGCATATCAGATATTTACATGACGATTCAGAACAGTAGCACAGTTACAGTTGTGAAGTAGCAACGAAAGAATGTTCTGGTTGGCGGTCAACACAACAAGAGGAACTGTATTCAAGGCTCGCGGCATTAAGGAGGTTGGCAACCACTGGTGTAGGTGGACCCTTTGTGTTTAGTTCATTCATGCCTCGTTTAAGGCTCCAAGGTTGTCAATAGCTACCTGCGAATGGTGGAAGGAGTTCTTTTGAATCGTGCTAATAAGATTATGTTTTGCACGCCTTGGGTGATTTTTCTGTTCAAGTGAGGGTGGAAAAAAATTGCCCTGCAGAACAAAACATTAATCGAGGGATCAAATGGCAGCAGAGGCTGAACGAGCCTAATATAAACCCCAAGGAAAGGAGTGGGCAGTGCTCGAATCATAGAATCATAGAATCAAAGAGTTGGAAGAGACCTCATGGGCCATCCAGTCCAACCCCATTCTGCCAAGAAGCAGGAATATTGCATTCAAATCACCCCTGACAAATGGCCATCCAGCCTCTGCTTAAAAGCTTCCAAAGAAGGAGCCTCCACCACACTCCGGGGCAGAGAGTTCCACTGCTGAACGGCTCTCACAGTCAGGAAGTTCTTCCTGATGTTCAGATGGAATCTCCTCTCTTGTAGTTTGAAGCCATTGTTCCATTGCGTCCTAGTCTCCAGGGAAGCAGAAAACAAGCTTGCTCCCTCCTCCCTGTGGCTTCCTCTCACATATTTATACATGGCTATCATATCTCCTCTCAGCCTTCTCTTCTTCAGGCTAAACATGCCCAGCTCCTTAAGCCGCTCCTCATAGGGCTTGTTCTCCAGACCCTTGATCATTTTAGTCGCTCTCCTGTGGACACATTCCAGCTTGTCAATATCTCTCTTGAATTGTGGAGCCCAGAATTGGACACAATATTCCAGATGTGGTCTAACCAAAGCAGAATAGAGGGGTAGCATAACTTCCTTAGATCTAGACACTATGCTCCTCTTGATGCAGGCCAAAATCCCATTGGCTTTTTTTGCCGCCACATCACATTGTTGGCTCATGTTTAACTTGTTGTCCACGAGGACTCCAAGATCTTTTTCACACGTACTGCTCTCGAGCCAGGCATTGTCCCCCATTCTGTATCTTTGCATTTCATTTTTTTCTGCTCGAGAAGAACTGTGCATTTGATTCTTTACTGCAAAAGTGCCAAGTGTGGAAAATCGAATTTCTGTGGCTGAACGTGAGGTTTCTATCTTCTAGTCCATCATTTCTCAACCAGGAGGTCGGGACCCCTGGGGGGGGGGGGGTAACAAGAGGGGGTGTCAAAGAGGTCATCAAAGACCATCAGAAAACACAGTATTTTCTGTTGGTCAGGTTGTTCAGTGTGGGAAGTTTAGCCCAATTCTTTCATTGGTGAGGTTCAGAAGGCTCTTTGATTGTATGTGAACTATAAATCCCAGCAACTACAAACTCCCAAATGTCAAGGTCTATTTTCATCTGTCTGTCTATCTATCTATTCATCCATTCATCCATCTATTTATATATATACCCATCCATCCATGTAAATATGCATACATCTATCCATCCATCCATATATCCATCCATCCATCTATTCATCCATCTATTTATATAATCCATCCATCCATCCATCCATCCATCCATCCATCCATCCATCCATCCATGTAAATATTCATACATCTATTTATCTATCCATACACCTATCTATCCATCCATCCATCCATCTATCCATCAATTCATCAATCCAACCAACCATATATCCATCCATCCATCCATCCATCCATCCATCCATCCATCCATCTATCTATCTATCTATCTATGTCTGACTGTCTGTCTGTCGTCCGTCCGTCCGTCCGTCCGTCCGTCCGTCCGTCCGTCCATCCATCCATCCATCTATCTATCTATCTATCTATCGATCTATCTATCCAGTCAACCAGCCATCCACCTATCCATCTATCCATCCATCTATATATCCATCTGTCCATCCATCCACCTGGCCAGCCAGCAATCTAGCCATTCACCTGTCTATCAATCTATCTGTCTATTGATCTATCTATTTATCTGTCCATCTATCTCAAACTCCCAAATGTCAAGGTCTGTTTCCCCAAACTCCACCAGTGTCCACATTTGGGCATGCAGAGTATTCATGCCAAGTTTGGTCCAGTTCCATCATTGTTTGAGTCCACAGTGCTCTCTGGATGTAGCTGAACTACAACTCCCAAACTCAATGTCAATGCCCACCAAACTCTTCCAGCATTTTCTGTTGGTCATGGGAGTTCTGTGTGCCAAGTTTGGTTCAATTCTATCATTGGTGGAGTGCAGAATGCTCTTTGATTGTAGGTGAACTATAAATCCCAGCGACTGCAACTTCCAAATGTCAAGGTCTATTTCCTCCAAACTCCATCAGTGTCCACATTTGGGCATGCAGAGTATTCAGATCCATCATTGTTTGAGTCCAGAGTGCTCTCTGGATGTACCTGAACTACAACTCCCAAAGTCAAAGTCAAAGCCCACCAAACACTTCCAGCATTTTCTGTTGGTCATGGGAGTTCTGTGTGCCAAGTTTGGTTCAATTCTATCATTGGTGGAGTGCAGAATGCTCTTTGATTGTAGGTGAACTGTAAATCCCAGCGACTACAACTTCCAAATGTCAAGGTCTATTTTCCCCAAACTCCACCAGTGTCCACATTTGGGCATATTGAGTATCTATGCCAAGTTTGGTCCAGATCCATCATTGCTTAAGTCCACAGTGCTCTCTGGATGTACCTGAACTACAACTCCCAAAGTCAAAGCCCACCAAACACTTCCAGCATTTTCTGTTGGTCATGGGAGTTCTGTATGGGAAGTTTGGCCCAATTATATAATTGGTGGGGTTCAGAAGGCTCTTTGGTTGTAGGTGAACTATAAATCCCAGCAATTACAACTCCCAAATTTCAAGGTCTGTTTTCCCCAAACTCCACCAGTGTCCACATTTGGGCATATTGAGTATCCATGCCAAGTTTGCTCTGGTTCCATCATTATTTGAGTCCACAGTGCTCTCTGGATGTAGCTGAACTACAACTCCCAAACTCAAGGTCAGTGTCCAGCAGACCTATCCAGTATTTTTTGTTGGTCATGGGAGTTCTGTGTGCCAAGTTTGGTTCAATTCCATCATTGGTGGAGTTCAGAATGCTCTTTGATTGTAGGTGAACTATAAATCCCAGCAACTACATCCTCCAAAAATCAAGGTCTATTTTCCCCAAACTCCACCAGTATTCACATTTGTGCATATTGTGTATCCGTGCCAAGTTTGGTCCAGTTCCATCATTGTTTGAGTCCACAGTGCTCTCTGGATGTACCTGAACTACAACTCCAACACTCAAGGTCAATGCCCACCAAACCCTTGTTGGTCATGTGAGTTCTGTGTGCCAACAATTCTATCATTGGTGGAGTTCAGAATGTTCTTTGATTGTAGGTGAACTATAAATCCCAGCAACTACAACTCCCAAATGACAAAATCAATCCTACGCCCAACCCTACCAGTATTCAAATGTGGGCGTTTTGGGCATTCCCAGCATTTTCTGTTTCTCATGGGAGTTCTGTGTGCCAAGTTTGGTTCAATTCCATCATTGGTGGAGTTCAAAATGCTCTTTGATTGAAGGTGAACTATAAATTCCAGCAACTACAACTCCCAAATGACAAAATCAATCCTACGCCCAACCCTACCAGTATTCAAATGTGGGCGTTTTGGGCATTTCCAGCATTTTCTGTTGATCATGGGAGTTCTGTGTGCCAAGTTTGGTTCAATTCCATCATTGGTGGAGTTCAGAATGCTCTTTGATTGTAGGTGAACTATACATCCCAGCAACTACAACTCCCAAATGTCAAGGTCTGTTTCCCCCAAACTCCACCAGTGTTCACATTTGAGTTTGGTTCAGTTCCATCATTGGTGGAGTTCAGAATGCTCTTTGATTGTCGTGAACTATAAATCCCAGCAACTACAACTCCCAAATGAAAAAATTATTCCCCCCAAACATCACTGGTATTCAAATTTGGGCATATTGAATATTCTTGGCAGATATGGTCCAGTAAATGAAAATACGTCCTGCATATCAGATAATTTACATGACAATTCATAACAGTAGCAAAACTACAATTCTGAAGTAGCAATGAAAATAATGTTATGGTTGGGCGTCACCACAACATGCGGAACTGGATTAAGGGGTCTCAGCATTTGGAAGGGAATTTCTGATGAATTGGTAGACCATTGATATACAACAGGATACATTCCAGATTGGATATTGTTGCAGAAGACAAAGCTGGTTTTGTCTGTTTTGGTGTAAACTTTGTGTTGGCTGCAAACAAACATCAGCTAAACAAACTGGTAGTTGATTAAATGTCCTTTGACCAGTATCTGGCCACTTGGAGTGACTCTGGTGTTGCTGCAAGAAGATCCTCCATGGTGCATGTGGCAGGGCTCAAGTTGCATTGCAGCAGGTGGTCAGTGGTTTGCTCCTCTCCACACTCGCATGTTGAGGATTCCACTTTGTGGCCCCATTTCTTGAGGTTGGCTCTGCATCTCGTGGTGCCAGAGCGCAGTCTGTTCAGCACCTTCCAAGTCACCCAGTCTTCTGTGTGCCCAGGGGGGAGTCTCTCATTTGTTATCAGCCATTGGTTGAGGTTCTGGGTTTGAGCCTGCCACTTTTGGACTCTCGCTTGCTGGGGTGTTCCAGCGAGTGTCTCTGTAGATCTTAGGAAACTATTTCTTGATTTAAGTCATTGACATGCTGGCTGATACCCAAACAGGGGATGAGCTGGAGATGTCTCTGCCTTGGTCTTTTCACTATTGGTTGCTACTTCCCGGCGGATGTCAGGTGGTGCAATACCGGCTAAGCAGTGTAATTTCTCCAGTGGTGTAGGGCACAGACACGCCGTGATAATGCGGCATGTCTCATTAAGAGCCACATCTACTGTTTTAGTGTGGTGAGATGTGTTCCACACTGGGCATGCATACTCAGCAGCAGAGTAGCACAGCGCAAGGGCAGATGTCTTCACTGTGTCTGGTTGTGATCCCCAGGTTGTGCCAGTCAGCTTTTGTATGATATTGTTTCTAGAACCCACTTTTTTGCTTGATGTTCAGGCAGCGCTTCTTGTAGGTCAGAGCACGGTTGCAAACCATTATGTTTATCCAATCCCATGAATTCGGTGTCGACAAAACGTGTCGACAAAAGAAGTCTAAACTTCTACAACGTTCTCCATCCTGCCGTTTTATTTTTCAGACTTATGAGTTTGCCGAAAGACAGGATGTAAATATATTGAATCTGGAGCATTCACTCCTCCATTGTGATCTTAACATTTATCGGCAAGAGGTGACATTTACAGCGCCGTGCTGGGCGTCAGTGTGCCGAGAATTAAGTTCTGCCCAGTTTAGAGGGATTTAATTCCTTCTTTTTTCTCAATGTGTTTGCCAAAGACCTCCATCGGTGCAGATATGCCTCTTACGGGCACATCTGCACTGTAGAATTAATGCAGTTCAACACCACTTGATCTAACTGTGGCTCAGTGCTATGGCATTCTGGGAGTTGTAGCTTTACAAGGTGGCACAGTGGGTTAAAGCTGTGAGCTGCTGAACTTCTTGATTGAAAGGTCACATGTTCGAATCCGGGGAGTGGCATGAGCTCCAGTTGTCAGCCCCAGCTTCTGCCAACCTAGCAGTTCGAAAACATGCAAAGGTGAATAGATCAATAGGTACCGCTCTAACAGGAAGGTAACGGTGCTCCATGCAGTCATACCGGCCACATGACCTTGGAGGTGTCTACGGACAACGCTGGCTCTTTGAATCCGGGGAGCGGCATGAGCTCCAGTTGTCAGTCCCAGCTTCTACCAACCTAGGAGTTCAAAAACATGCAAATGTGAATAGATGAATAGGTACGGCTCAGGCGGGAAGGTAATGGCGCTCCATGCAGTCATGCCAGCCACGTGACCTTGGAGGTGTCTATGGACAATGATGGCTCTTTGAATCCGGGGAGCGGCATGAGCTCCAGTTGTCAGCCCCAGCTTCTGCCAACCTAGCAGTTTGAAAACATGCAAATGTGAATGGATCAATAGGTACAGCTCCGGTGGGAAGGTAACGGCGCTCCATGCAGTCATGCCGGCCACATGACCTTGGAGGTGTCTATGGACAATGCTGGCTCTTCGAATCCGGGGAACGGCATGAGCTCCAGCTGTCAGCCCCAGCTTCTGCCAACCTAGCAGTTCGAAAACATGCAAACGTGAATAGATCAATAGGTACCGCTCCAGCAGGAAGGTAACGGCACTCCAGGTAGTCATACCAGCCACATGACCTTGGAGGTGTCTATGGACAATGCTGGCTCTTCGAATTCAGGGAGCGACATGAGGAAGAACTTCCTGACTGTGAGAGCCGTTCAGCAGTGGAACTCTCTGCCCCGGAGTGTGGTGGAGGCTCCTTCTTTGGAAGCTTTTAAACAGAGGCTGGATGGCCATCTGTCGGGGGTGATTTGAATGCAATATTCCTGCTTCTTGGCAGAATGGGGTTGGACTGGATGGCCCATGAGGTCTCTTCCAACTCTTTGATTCTATGATTCTAGGTGGAGAGATCTTCAGCCTTCTCTGCCAAAGGGGTTCCTAAGATCATCAGAAATATGTGTTTTCTGGTGGTCTTTGGTGACCCCTCTGAAACCCCCTTGTGGCCCGACCCTCAGATTGTGCAACACTGCCTTAGGATGAAACAAAGCAGAAATAATTATTTAACTTGCAGGGTGTTATTACTTTTGCCGAAAACTCAGCACCGCTGGGCCGTAAGTGATCATTATCCCCTCCTGCTCAGCGATTCCACTAAGCGAGGCTTACCTTTTTCCGTAATTACAACCTTCAAAGTGTCCCGAGGCTCCCTTTTCTTCCACTCCACCCCATAGTTCCATCTTTCCTCCAAACTTTACTCGGAGGACGCCTCGAACCCGAGGCTGGTTTCCTCCGCTTTCTGCCTCCGAAGCCTCCTTGGTCACTTTATTATTTTTTCCAACCGAGAAAAGCAAGATGTGTTCCATTTTTAGCTCCCCAAAGTCCATCAAAATCGAAGGTGAGTGAGTATATCAGAGCAGGCTTTGGCCTTTTGTCGTCTTTTCCTTCCAAATCCGCTCGCTTTTTTGTGCTCGTTTCAAAGCCTTGCCTTCCAGCCGGGGGCCAGACTCGAAAGACTTTGATGCTAATCCTCAGCTAAATCTATACACTTGCCTCTTTCCACAAAAGGCTGTTTCTGTTGGAGTTTTGTGTTTTTATATGGCTATAAAAAATTGTGGTGCATGGCTGGATTGTTTTCAAATCCGAAACTGATTTGGGTTGCATTCTTTGGAGTGGAACTGTTAGAACTCTGTCTCTTTTTGCTCTCAAAACATCTTCATGGAAAAATCTTGATCAGAAGGAGGCCGCCGAAGTCCTGAACCGGTGCCTGGCCGCTGTAATGGTCTGGATGAGGGCGAACAAACTGAAATTAAATCCAGACAAGACAGAGGTACTCCTGGTCAGTCGCAAGGCCGAACAGGGTATAGGGTTACAGCCTGTGCTGGACGGGGTCGCACTCCCCTTGAAGACGCAGGTTCACAGCTTGGGTGTGACCCTGGACTCGTCGCTGAGCCTGGATCCCCAGGTTTCAGCGGTGACCAGGGGAGCATTTGCACAGCTTAGGCTTGTGCGCCAGCTGCGCCCGTATCTTGGGAAGTCTGACTTGGCCACGGTGGTACACGCTTTGGTCACATCCCGTCTCGACTACTGCAACGCTCTCTACGTGGGGCTGCCCTTGAAGACGGCCCGGAAGCTCCAGCTAGTCCAGCGCGCGGCAGCCATGTTGTTAACTGGAGCAGGGCGTAGGGAGCATACAACGCCCCTGCTGTCCCAGCTCCACTGGCTGCCGATTTGCTACCGGGCCCAATTTAAGGTGCTGGTGTTATCCTACAAAGCCCTAAACGGTTCCGGCCCAAAATACCTTGCAGACCGCATCTCGGCCTACGAGCCCACGAGGACCTTGAGATCATCTGGGGAGGCCCTTCTCTCGGTCCCGCCTGCCTCACAGGCACGCCTGGCGGGGACGAGAGAGCGGGCCTTCTCGGTGGTGGCCCCCCGGCTGTGGAACGCCCTCCCTGCTGAAGTTAGACAGGCGCCCTCCCTTATGGCCTTTCGTAAGAGCCTGAAAACATGGCTTTTCGAGTTGGCCTTCAACTAAGTGCTATATCATTGGAAATGATGACCGGAATGGACCACGACTATGAGACTGATTATGACCCCATGATATGATATGACGAAGCGGATTTTTAGTATAAGTATATGTTATGTAGAGGTAGAATGTTGCGTACTGTCCTGTTTATTGTAAATTGTCTTTTCTATGTTGTTGTTCACCGCCGCGAGTCGCCCTAGGGCTGAGAGCGGCGGTTAATAAGTGCAAGTAATAAATAAATAAATAAAAGAAGGTTTCATTCTAACACAGCATTTCTCAACCTTGAGGTTGGGAGTCTTAGGGGGGTCACAAGGGGGTGTCAGAGGGGTTTCCAAGGCCTTTGAAGTGCTTCAAATAATCTCCAAGAGCTCCCTAAGACAGCTCCATGTACCCAAAGTTCCCTAAAACATCCCCAAAGATCCCCAAGGCTCCTAGAGACAACACCAAGGCTCTCCAAGGCATCTCCATGCACCCAAGGAGTGGTTCTCAATAGGGGCGGCTCAACCCATTACGCAAAGTAAGCATTTGCAGTATAGTTGATTTTGCCCAGGGAGGCTCTTGAGGCGCTCATGGGGGAAAATAGACCTTGACATATGGAAGTTGTAGTTACTGGGATGTATAGTTCACCTAAAACAGTGGTTCTCAACCTTCCGAATGCCGTGACCCCTCAATACAGTTCCTCATGTTGTGGTGATCCCCAACCATAACATTACTTTTGTTGCTACTTCATAATTGTCATTTTGCTACTGTTATGAATCGTAACGTAAATATCTGACATGCAGGATGTATTTTCATTCACTGGACCAAATTGGGCACAAATACCCGATACGGCCAAATTTGATTACTGGTAGGATTGGAGGCGGGGGGGGGGGGGGGGATTGATTTTTTCATTTGGGAGTTCTAGTTGCTGGGATTTATAGTTCAGCTACAATCAAAGAGCATTCTGAACTCCACCAATGATGGAATTTGACCAAACTTCCCCCACAGAACTCCCATGACCAACAGAAAATACTGGAAGGGTTTGGTGGATGTTGATCTTGAGATTTGGAGTTATAGTTCACCTACATCCAGAGAGCAATGTGAACTCATATAATGATGGATCTGGACCAGACGTGGCATTAATGCTTAATCTGCTCAAAACCTTGAATTTGGGAGTTGCAGTTCACCTACATCCAGATATCACTGTGGTCTCAACCAGTGGTGGAGCTGGACCAAACTTGGCACAAATACTCAAACGTGAACACTGGTGGAGTTTGGGGAAAATAGACCTTGACCTTTGAGAGTTGTAGTTACTGGGATTTATAGTTCATCTACAATTAAAGAATATTCTATCAACTATAGAATTGGGCCAAACTTGGCACACAGAACCCCCATACTAACAGAAAATACTGTGTTTTCTGATGGTCTTTGGCGACCCCTCTGACGCCCCCTCGCGACTCCCCCAGGGGTCCCGACCCCCAGGTTGAGAAACGCTGACCTAAAATCAAAGAACATTCTGAACTCCACCAATGATGGAATTGAACCAAATATAGCACACAGAACTCCCATGACGAACTGAAAATATATATCAATGATTGGTTGGAGGGGGTGCCAAAATACTGTTTGCTTACCGTTGAAAATTACCTAGGGCCGCCTCTGGTTCTCAACCTGTGGGTCCTCAGATGTTTCGGCCTTCAATTCCCATGGCAGCTCAAGTGGTGTCAAAGTGGATTAATTCTACAGTGTAGGTCAGCGTTTCTCAACCTGGGGGTCGGAACACCTGGGAGGTTGCGAGGGGGGTGCCAGAGGTTCAAAAAAACCATCAGAAAACATAGTACTTTGTGTTGCTCATGGGGATTCTGTGTGGGAAGTTTGGCCCAATTCTATCGTTGGTGAGGTTCAGAATGCTCTTTAATTGAACTATAAATCCCAGCGACTACAACTTCCAAATGTCAAGCTCTATCTCCCCCAAACTCCACCAGTGTTCACATTTGGGCATATGGAGTATTCGTACCAAGTTTGGTTCAGATCCATCATTTATTTATTTACCATTTATTTATTTACTATATTTGTATACCGCCCTTCTCAACCCTCAGGCAACTCCACAGTTGTTTGAGTCCACGGTACTCTCTGGATGCAGGTGAACTATAACTCCAAAACTAAAGGTCAGTGCCCACCAAACCCTTCCAGTATTTTCTATTGGTCATGGGACTTCTCTGTGCCAAGTTGGTTCAATTCCATCATAGGTGGAGTTCAAAATGCTCTTTGATTGTAGGTGAACTATAAATCCCAGCAACTACAACCAACTCCCAAATGACAAAATTAATTCCCCCAAACATCACTGGTATTCAGATTTGGGCATATTGAGTATTTCTGCCAAATTTGGTCCAGTGAATGAAAATACACCATGCATATCAGATATTTACCTTACGATTCATAACAGGAGCAAAATTACAGTTGTGAAGTAGCAACAAAAATAATGTTATGGTTGGGGGTCACCACAACATGAGGAACTGGATTTTGGGGTCGTGGCATTAGGAGGGTTGAGAAACACTGCAATAAGGGATTTCCGATGATTTGGTAGACATTTACCAAGTTTGGTCCAGATCCATCATTGTTTGAATCCACAGTGCTCTTGGGAGGCAGGTGAACTACAACTCCAAAACTCAATGCCCACCAAACCCTTCCAGTATTTTCTGTTGATCATGGGAGAACTCTGAGCCAAGTTTGATTCAATTCAATTATTGCTGGAGTTCGGAATGCTCTTTGATTGTAGGTGAACTATAAATCCCAGCAACTACACCTTCCAAAGGTCAAGGTCTATTTTCCCCAAACTCCACCAGTGTTCACATTTGGGCATATTGAGTATCCGTTCCAAGTTTGGTCCAGATCCATCATTGTTTGAGTCCACAGTGCTCTCTGGATGTAGGTGAACTACAACTCCAAAACTCAATGCCCATCAAACCCTTCCAGTATTTTCTCTTGGTCATGGAAGTTCTATGTTTCAGGTTTGGTTCAGCTCCATCATTGGTGGAGTTCAGAATGCTCTTTGATTGTAGGTGAACTATAAATCCCAGCAACTACATCTTCCAAACGTCAAGGTCTATTTCCCCCAAACTCCATCAGTGTTCACATTTGGGCATATTGAGTATCCGTTCCAAGTTTGGTCCAGATCCATCATTGTTTGAGTCCACAGGGCTCTCTGGATGTAGGTGAACTACAACTCCAAAACTTGGTCCAGGTTCATCTGGATGTAGGTGAACTACAGCTCCAAAACTCAATGTTCACCAAACCCTTCCAGTATTTTCTGTTGGTCATGGGAGTTCAATGTGCTAAGTTTGGTTCAACTCCATCATTGGTGGAGTTCAGAATGCTCTTTGATTGTAGGTGAATTATAAATCCCAGCAACTACATCTTCCAAACGTCAAGGTCTATTTCCCCCAAACTCCATCAGTGTGCACATTTGGGCATATTGAGTATCCGTTCCAAGTTTGGTCCAGATCCATCATTGTTTGAGTCCACAGGGCTCTTGGGATGCAGGTGAACTACAACTTCAAAAATCAATGCCCACCAAACCCTTCCAGTATTTTCTGTTGGTCATGGGAGAACTGTGAGCCAAGTTTGATTCAATTCAATTATTGGTGAAGTTCGGAATGCTCTTTGATTGTAGGTGAACTATAAATCCCAGCAACTACAACTCCCAAATGACAAAATCAATCCCCCTCCCCAACCCCACCAGTATTCAAATTTGGGCATATTGGGTATTTGTGCCAAATTTAGTCCAAAGAATGAAAATCCATTCTGCATATCAGATATTTACATGACGATTCATAACAGGAGCAAAATTACAGTTGTGAAGTAGCAACGAAAATAATTTTCTGGTTGGGGGTCACCACAACATGAGGAACTGTATTAAGGGGTTGCGGCATTAAGGGTTCATTTTCATGGTGTCTCTCGTTCTGTTGAAATTCTTCAAATGCTTGTGGATTTCAGTGGCTTCTTTGTAGCCTGACATGATGGTTGTTGGAGTGGTCTAGAACGTCCATGTTCTCAAATAATATTGTGTGTCCAGGTTGGTTTATCCCAGCTCGAGGTGGGTTACAACATTGCTAAAACACATGTCAAAAAGGAGAGGAAAAAGATGTGTTTTCCCCAAGAGAACATTAAAGGGTGGGCGAGGAGTGTGGGATGGCGCCTTTTGGAGAGGAGGACCCGTGTTCGTGACTAATACAGATGAACTGACAAGCGTAACAGCTGTTGTTTTTACTACCAGGTGTAGGCTGACAAAGCGGGCAAAAACGTGAACGGAAAACACTCTGCCTCGTAAAAGAAGGCTTTGTCCTTGTATTAAAAGGATCATAGAATCAGAGTTGGAAGAGACCTCATGGGCCATCCAGTTCATCCCCATTCTGCCAAGAAGCAGGAATATTGCATTCAAATCACCCCTGACAGATGGCCATCCAGCCTCTGTTTAAAAGCTTCCAAAGAAGGAGCCTCCACCACGCTCCGGGGCAGAGAGTTCCACTGCTGAACGGCTCTCACAGTCAGGAAGGTCTTCCTCGTGTTCAGATGGAATCTCCTCTCTTGTAGTTTGAAGCCATTGTTCCATTGCGTCCTAGTCTCCAGGGAAGCAGAAAACAAGCTTGCTCCCTCCTCCCTGTGGCTTCCTCTCACATGTTTGTACATGGCTATCATGCCTCCTCTCAGCCTTCTCTTCTTCAGGCTAAGCATGCCCAGCTCCTTAAGCCGCTCCTCATAGGGATTGTTCTCCAAACCCTTGATCGTTTTAGCCGCCCTCCTCTGGACACATTCCAGCTTGTCAATATCTCTCTTGAATTGTGGTGCCCAGAATCGGACACAATATTCCAGGTGTGGTCTAACCAAAGCGGAATAGAGGAGTAGCATGACTTCTCTAGATCTAGACACTATGCTCCTTTTGATGCAGGACAAAATCCCATTGGCTTTTTTTGCCGCCACATCACATTGTTGGCTCATGTTTAACTTGCTGTCCACGAGGAGTCCAAGATCTTTTTCACACGTACTGCTCTCGAGCCAGGCATCATCGTCCCCCATTCTGTATCTTTGCATTTCGTTTTTTCTGCCTAAGTGGAGTATCTTACATTTGTCCCTGTTGAACTTCATTTTGTTAGTTTTGGCCATTCATCTCTCTAATCTGTCAAGATCGTTTTGAATCCTGCTCCTGTCCTCTGGACTATTGGCTATCCCTCCCAATTTGGTGCTGTCTCCAAACTTGATGATCCTGCCTTCTAGCCCTTCATCTAAGTCATTAATAAAGATGTTGAACAGGACCGGGCCCAGGACGGAGCTCTGCAGATGGCACTCCACTCGTCACTTCTTTCCAGGATGAAGAAGAAGCCTTGGGGAGAATCACCCTCTGGGTTCGTCCATTTAACCAATCACAGATCCACCTCACCGTAGTTTTGCCTAGCCCACATTGGACTAGTTTCCTTGCCAGAAGGTCATGGGGGACCTTGTCGAAGGCCTTCCTGAAATCCAGGTACGCTACATCCACGGCATTCCCCGCATCTACCCAGCTTGTAACTCTATCGAAAAAAGAGATCAGATGAGTCTGGCATGACCTGTTTTTGATAAATCCATGTTGACTATTAGCAATGACCGCATTTGTTTCTAAGTGTTTGCAGACCACTTCCTTAACACTCTTTTCCAGAATCTTGCCTGGTATTGACGTGAGGCTGACCGGACGGTAATTATTTGGGTCATCCTTTTTTCCCTTCCTGAAGGATGGGGAAAGGGAGACTTCTGCATATCTCCCTTATTGAGACCAAAGTAATTCTGGGTACATGTATACAATGCAAGTTAAGCACTTTGGCCCAACTTTGGATGCAACTTCATGGTGGAATTGATCCAGTTTCAACCCATTTTGGATACACTATAGAATTAATGCAGTTCGATTTCACTTTGGGTTGATCGTTACTGTATATCTACTGCAGTTTGTCCCCACTTTTGGTGCATCTCCACTGTAGAATTAATATAGTTTAATCCCACTTTGGATACAGTGTAAAATTAATGCAGTTTGACCCAACTTTGGGTGCATCCGCACTGTAGAATTAATATAGTTTAATCCCACTTTGGATACAGTGTAAAATTAATGCAGTTTGACCCAACTTTGGGTGCATCCGCACTGTAGAATTAATATAGTTTGACTCAACTTTGGTTACAGTGTAAAATTAATGTAGTTTGACCCAACTTTGGGTGAATCTCCACTGTAGAATTAATATAGTTTGACCCCACTTTGGATACAGTGTAAAATTAATGCAGTTTGGCCCAACTTTGGATGCATCTGCACAGTTGAATTAATATAGTTTGACCCCACTTTGGACACAGTGTAAAATTAATGTGGTTTGACCCAACTTTGGATGCATCTGCACTGTAGAATTAATACAGTTTGACCCCACTTTGGATACAGTGTAAAATTAATGCAGTTTGACCCAACTTTGGATGCATCTCCACTGTAGAATTAATATAGTTTGACCCCACTTTGGACACAGTGTAAAATTAATGCGGTTTGACCTGACTTTGGATGCATCTGCACTGTAGAATTAATATAGTTTGACCCCACTTTGGATACAGTGTAAAATTAATGCAGTTTGACCCAACTTTGGGTGAATCTCCACTGTAGAATTAATATAGTTTGACCCCACTTTGGATACAGTGTAAAATTAATGCAGTTTGACCCAACTTTGGATGCATCTGCACTGTAGAATTAATATAG
Organism: Anolis sagrei; assembly: GCF_037176765.1. Lineage (NCBI taxonomy): Eukaryota > Metazoa > Chordata > Lepidosauria > Squamata > Anolidae > Anolis > Anolis sagrei. The sequence goes on along the minus strand of NC_090028.1, from coordinate 5,934,044 downwards.
TTTGACCTCACTTTGGATACAGTGTAAAATTAATGTAGTTTGACACAACTTTGGGTGCATCTGCACTGTAGAATTAATATAGTTTGACCCCACTTTGGATACAGTGTAGAATTAACGCAGTTTGACCCGACTTTGGGTGCATCTGCACTGTAGAATTAATATAGTTTGACCTCACTTTGGATACAGTGTAAAATTAATGCAGTTTGATCCAACTTTGGGTATGTAAACACTGTAGAATTAATGCACTTTGGAGCAACTTTGGATGCATCCACACTGTATATTTAATGGAGTTTGATCCCACTTTCGGTGCATCTACAGTACGCTCTAGAATTAATATAGTTTGACCCCACCCACTATAAAATTAAACAATTTGTCTCAACTTTTGGTGTATCTACACTGTAAAATTAATCCAGTTTGGCTTAACTTTGGGTACACCTACGCTATAAAATTAATGCAGTTTGGAGCAACTTTGGATACATCGAAACTGTAGATTTAATGCAGTTTGACTCCATTTCACTGCATCTGCACTGTACAATTAATGTAGTTTGACCCCACACTTTGTATACACTGTAGATTTAATGCAGTTTGACCCCACTTTCGATACATCCGCACTGTAGAATTAATATTGTTTGACCCCACTTTGGATACATCTACACTGTAGAATTAATAGAATTTGAGCCAACTCGGATACATTTCCCACTTTAGATATAATGCTGTTTGACCCAACTTTGGGTGCATCTACACTGTAGTATTAATGCGGTTTGACACCACTTTAACTGTCATGGGTCAATATGATGGAATCAAAGGAGTTGTAGTTTAGTAAGCAACCAGCCCTCTTTGGTAGAAAAGGCTCAAAGTACAACTCCTGTGATTCTTTAGTATTGCACCCTGGTAGTTAAAGTGGTACCAAACTGCATTAAATATGCAGTGTAGATGCGCCCTTAGACCTCGCCCTCCCAGAGGTCTAACTTCTGCCCACGCAGCTGTATTGAATTTGTTTTTGGTGTGGAAAAAAGAGGCAAAGTGCTATAAATAGAACAAACCTGCTTATTTGAAGCTTTGGTTCCATGGAAGGTGTAATTAAAACAAATAATAATGCTAGGTGGAAACATTGCACTAGTCTGGGATATTTTGTTAAGCGAGACTGCAAAGGATACCATGGAAGTTTATCTAAAGCGAATAGTAATCTTGCATTGTATGACAACCGTTCTACCATTGTATTGCCTTACTGCTAACTCTAATAATAACTTCCCGTAAGTCTCAACAGTATATCTGTAGGTTATTTATTTGTCGTGTCAGGACAACCAGCCAAATTATATTACATTTCTAACAGAACAAAGCAAAGAAACAGGCAAAATACAAAATTTGGGAGTTTGGTAGTTGATTAAATGTCCTTTGACTAGTATCTGGCCACTTGGAGTGCCTCTGGTGTTGCCGCAAGAAGGTCCTCCATTGTGCATGTGGCAGGGCTCAGGTTGCATTGCAGCAGGTGGTCAGTGGTTTGCTCTTCTCCGCACTCGCATGTCGAGGATTCCACTTTGTGGCCCCATTTCTTGAGGTTGGCTCTGCATCTTGTGGTGCCAGAACGCAGTCTGTTCAGCGCCTTCCAAGTCGCCCAGTCTTCTGTGTGCCCAGGAGGGAGTCTCTCATTTGGTATCACCCATGGATTGAGGTTCTGGGTTTGAGCCTGCCACTTTTGGACTCTCGCTTGCTGAGGTGTTCCAGCAAGTGTCTCTGTAGATCTTAGAAAACTATTTCTAGATTTAAGTCGTTGACGTGCTGGCTGATACCTAGGCTTGGGCGGTTTCGTTCGTTAATTTCGTAATTCGTTATTAATTCGTATTTAAATTAGCTTACGATCCAATATTGAGCCATGCAGGAATGGTGTGAGGAGTAAATTAGATTCGAAACAATTTTTTCAATTTATTTCGTAATTATTTTGTAATTATTTTGTAATTATTTCGTAATTATTTTGGCATGTCTGGTGCAAGTTTTATAGTTGTTGTTTGTTTTATCACACCAACAGTCAACAACAGAGGGAGAGGGAAGCTTCAGAAGTTCCCCCTGTCCCATTTGGAGGTTTTTTTAGCATATTGCGCAATTGCGTCTGCCATTAACGAATCGATTCATAATTATACGAAATTTCGTATATTTCGAAATTTTTAAAAGGAAAATTTCGGAATTATTTAAAAAAAACGAAACGCAAGGGCCCCCTAAAAACAAAACGAGTTTAGAACCAATTTTTTCCGTGGTTACCCAAGCCTAGAGCTGGAGATGTCTCTGCCTTGGTCCTTTCACTATTGGCTGCTACTTCCCGGCGGATGTCAGGTGGTGCAATACCGGCTAAACAGTGTAGTTTCTCCAGTGGTGTAGGGCGCATATACCCCGTGATAATGCGGCATGTCTCATTAAGAGCCACATCCACTGTTTTAGTGTGGTGAGATGTGTTCCACACTGGGCATGCGTGCTCAGCAGCAGAGTAGAACGGCGCAATGGCAGATGTCTTCACTGTATCTGGTTGTGATCCCCAGGTTGTGCCAGTCAGCTTTCGTATGATATTGTTTCTAGCACCCACTTTTTGCTTGATGTTCAGGCAGTACTTCTTGTAGGTAAGAGCACGGTCCAGAGTGACTCCCAGATATTTGGGTGCGCTGCAATGCTCCAGTGGGATTCCTTCCCAGGTGATCTTCAGAGTTCGGGATGCTTCTCTGTTCTTGAGATGCACATGTGTGTTTTAGATGGATTAGGGATCAGCTGGTTTTCCATGTAGTAGGCAGTAAGAGCACCTAGAGCTTCGGAGAGCTTCTGTTCAACCATCTCAAAGCTCCCTGCTTGAGCAGTAATGGCACGAACATCAGCATAGATGAAGCTCTCTGTCGGTGCATCTATGCTATAGAATTAATGCAGTTTGACACCACTTCAACTGTTATGGCTCAGTGCAGCCTAACAAACTTTGTACATATATTTTCCTAATTTGCATTGATGTTTAAGGGATGAGCTTGCAGCACTGTCTAATTTGGGGGAAGTCAGCAAAGCCATCAGTCAATTAAAAAATAACAAAGCCAGCGGACCTGATGGGATCCCTGCTGAAATCTTTAGAGAGGGTGGACCTGAGCTGACACAACTCCACCAGCTAGTCTTGTGCTGTTTGCATAACATTTGCAATCATGCATGAAAATTAGGTAGGAGAAGCACCTTTTTTCGGGATTTTATCGTATTTTTTGCATTGTTTTCCTTTGATCAACAACGAAGTTCAGCTTTGAGGTCAGTTTGTAGAAATCTGTACTTTCTTGAATTATGCGGAAATGAATACATAAATTTGATCGATGTTGGAGTGAATATTTACATTTGCAATCCCAGTTTCTTAATATGGTTATGTTTCAGATGTTGCCACTCATTAGATTATTCTCATAGATACAGAACAGATATCCGGTTGGGCATTCAGGATCAATTACACGATGTAACAAGATTTTTGTTCCTGGGTTATAAATGTCATTTCTTAATTGGTTCGATGATAAAAATATGGAAAAGATTGAGTAAACTGCAAAAAACTTTGCTTTTGAAAGAGGGGCATCCCGCAGCACATTTTGCTCTAGTTTTTCAATGTACTAGGGATGAATGAAAAGTAATGCCTCCACCTTCATAACTCCTCAACAGATGGCAGTACTGGTATGCGGCAGGTACTGGCTTGTTCAGTAGACTCTCCTCTACAATTCCATTTTAGCGGGAAGCCTTAGCATTGAACAGTTGAGTTGTTAAACTGTGAAGTATGGAAGCATGCACAGACGGTCGATCAATGAGACTTAAGCAATGTGGAGTCATTGAATTCTTGACAGCAGAAGGTGTCACCCCAAAGGAGATTAATCAGAGAATGCGAGTTGTTTATAGTGATTGTGTACTGTACGTCATTGGGTGAGTTTCAGGCGTCATCATCCTGGGTACCCATCATGCACAGATCTTCCGATATCCAAGCAAAGCAATAATGTGACCCACACGTTCTTGTGAAATGCCGATTATGCTTGAAATTTCTCTCTGAGTGATACGACGATCATCCTGAATCAATCTGTCAACATTTTGCTTGCGATACTCGGTGGTTGCTGTCACAGGATGTCCAGCTCTTTGTATTGTCGACGGTTTTCATGGCCAGAATCACTGGGTTGTTGTAGGTTTTTTTTGGTCTATATGGCCATGTTCTAGAGGCATTCTCTCCTGACATTTCGCCTGCATCTATGGCAAGCATCCTCAGAGGTAGTGAGGTCTGTTGGAACAAGGAAAAAGGGTTTATATATCTGTGGAATGACCAGGGTGAGACACAAGGAGTCTTGTCTGCTGGAGCAAGGTGTGAATGTTTCATCTGATCACCTTGATTAGTATATAATGTCCTGACAGTGCCTAGAGCAAACTTTTGTTGAGAGGTGATTAGATGTCCTTGTTTGTTTCCTCTCTGTTGTTGTGCTGTTGCAATTTTAGAGTTTTTTTAATACTGGTAGCCAGATTTTGTTCATTTTCATGGTTTCCTCCTTTCTGTTGACATTGTCCACATGCTGTCAGGCCATTATATGCTAATCAAGGTGATCAGTTGAAACATTCACACCTAACTCCAGCAGACAAGAGTCCTTTGTCCCACCCTGGCCATTCCACAGATATATAAATCCTTTTTCCTAGTTCCAACAGACCTCACTACCTCTGAGGATGCTTGCCAAAGATGCAGGCGAAACGTCAGGAGAGAATGCCTTTAGAACATGGCCATACAGCCTGAAAAAACCTACAACAACCCATTGAAATGAAATGTTAGGTTCAATGATCTAGGGGAAGTGATCCTACCCCTCTATTCTCCTTTGGTTAGACCACACCTGGGATATTGTGTCCAATTCTGGGCACCACAATTCAAAAGAGATATTGACAAGCTGGAATGTGTCCAGAGGAGAGCGACTAAAATGATAAAAGGTCTGGAGAACAAGCCCTATGAGGAGTGGCTCAAGGAGCTGGGCATGTTTAGCCTGAAGAAGAGAAGGCTGAGAGGGGATATGATAGCCATGTATAAATATGTGAGAGGAAGCCACAGGGAGGAGGGAGCAAGCTTGTTTTCTGCTTCCCCGGAGATTAGGACGCAATGGAGCAATGGCTTCAAACTACAAGAAAGGAGATTCCATCTGAACATGAGGAAGAACTTCCTGACTGTGAGAGCCGTTCAGCAGTGGAACTCTCTGCCCCGGAGTGTGGTGGAGGCTCCTTCTTTGGAAGCTTTTAAACAGAGGCTGGATGGCCATCTGTCAGGGGTGATTTGAATGCAATATTCCTGCTTCTTGGCAGAATGGAGTTGGACCGGATGGCCCATGAGGTCTCTTCCAACTCTTTGATTCTATGATTCTATGAATGCTAAGGCTTCCCACCAAAATGGAACTGTAGAGGAGAGTCTACTGAACAAGCCAGTACCTGCCTCATACCAGTACTGCCATCTGTTGAGGAGTTACGAAGGTGGAGGCAATACTTTTCATTCAACCCTCGTATATCTCATTGAGTCTCAACCTATTCAACATTGTTTGTACCACAAAAATATTATTTTTGGAGGATAACAACTACCTTCAAAGTAAGGATTGCACAATGAAACAGTTCATAACCCTTCCAAATCAGGAACGGAAAAAAACCTAATTTTCTTATATATTGTGAAGAGGAAGACCAATATAGATAATGATGGTGGGAAGCAAATACCCATATTTCCCTGCAAATATGGGTATTTGCTTTGCTCCCCTGATAATGCTAGGTATATATGTATTGAACTTTGCTTTTCTTTCTTGCAGATTGCCAGGAACTGCTGTTGCCGGAGCCAATGGCGTACACCACCAGCTCTCCGCCGTCGCCGCCCATCGGGCCCCAGTATTGTGTCTGCAAAGTCGAACTCTCCGTCTGTGGCCAAAACCTTCTGGACCGCGATGTGACCTCTAAATCTGACCCTTTCTGTGTCTTATTTATGGAAGTCGATGACAAATGGACAGAGGTAAGACCCCCAAATCTTGGAAGTGTTGTGTTAAATAAACGAACAAAACACCCGCTAGGTAGACATCCTCCCGAAGCTGCGCATAGGCAGAGTCTTTATCTGTAGTTAGCAGAGATTTTCTGCAAGATTCTGGTCTCGTTTGCTGCTTACCACTTTACTAAGGCACTCGAGCTCTGGCTTTCATCCAGATTAAATATCTGCTATTAGTATATACAGAGATATATTCACAACACAACAAGAACCATGGCAAAGGATCATAGTGGAAGATCCACATGGCAAGAGGATTGCAAAGTCGAACTCTCCGTCTGTGGCCAGAACCTTCTCGACCGCGATGTGACCTCTAAATCTGATCCTTTCTGTGTCTTATTTATGGAAGTCGATGACAAATGGACGGAGGTAAGACCCCCAAAGCTTGGAGCTGTTATTTCTGTCACGGGTTAAAGAAACGAACAAAACACCCGCTAGGTAGACCTCCTCCCAAAGCTGCGCATAGGCAGAGTCTTTATCTGTAGTTAGCAGAGATTTTCTGCAGGACTCTGATCTCGTTTGCTGCCTACCACTTTAATAAGGCACTTGAGCTCTGGCTTTCATCCAGAGTATATCTCTGCTATCAGTATATACAGAGATATACTCACAACAACACAACAAGAACCATGGCAAAGGATCATAGTGGAAGATCCACATGGCAAGAGGTCTGTAAAGTCGAACTCTCCGTCTGTGGCCAAAACCTTCTCGACAAATGGACGGAGGTAAGACCCCCAAAGCTTGGAGCTGTTATTTCCGTCACGGGTTAAATAAACTAACAAAACACCCGCTAGGTAGACCTCCTCCCGAAGCTGCGCATAGGCAGAGTCTTTGTCTGTAGTTAGCAGAGATTTTCTGCAAGACTCTGATCTCTTTTGTCGCTTACTGCTTCAATAAGGAACTTGAGCTCTGGCTTTCATCCAGAGTATATCTCTGCTATCAGCATATACAGAGATACAGAGGCGGCCCTAGGTAATTTTCAACGGTAAGCAAACAGTATTTTGGCGCCCCCCTCCCCCTAATTAATCATTAATATATATTTTCTGTTCGTCGTGGGAGTTCTATGTGCCATATTTGGTTCAATTCCATTATTGGTGGAGTTCAGAATACTCTTTGATTGTAGGTGAACTATACATCCCAGTAACTACACTTGCCGCACTTGCTCCCTTGCCTGTCCCGCTTTGGGTCCGAAGGCGTGCCTGAAGACCCCAGCGTGTGCACCAAAAGTCACCTTGTCTCCTGACTTTCTCCTCAGCCATTGGGACCAAGAGAGAGAGATGGAAGGAAGACAGAGGTGAAGATGACTTTCCTGAAGGGAGTGGAGGTGGGAGATACCTCCAGCCGGAGGGGCTCTCTCTCTCTCTCTCTCTCTTGGTCCCAATGGCTGAAGACAAAGTCAGGAGAAGAGGTGGCTTTTGGTGTGCACGCTGGGGTCTTCAGACAAGCCTCCGGACCCGAAGCGGGCCAGGAGCGGCGGCTCCGCCCCTTGGCCCACCCGTGGATTGGGGAGAGGAGGCGGGTGGAGTATCGGGGGATCGGGAAAGGGAGCCGGTCATGGGGAAGGGATCGAACGCAGAGAACAATTGAGCGCCGGCTCTGCTCGCGCACCCTGTGGCTGGGTGGAGCAGGAACGAGAGGGGCGTGGCGAGGCTCAAGGGCCTGACCCCTTTGGGAAGAGGATCGCCCGGAAGCGAGGCAAGAAAGAAAAGGCCAGACAGACTGCTAGGGCTGTTGTGAGCTGAAGGGGGCGCTCCTCAAGTGGCAGTCGAGGGGCATTTACAGAGGCGCCTCTGCACCCCTGGCAAAAAAAGTGTTCTGTGACCGCTTACTTCGCGTAATGGACGAGCCGCCCCTGCAGAGATGTACTCACAACAACAAAACAAGAACCATGGTAAAGGATCATAGTGGAAGATCCACATGGCAAGAGGACTGCAAAGTCGAACTCTCCGTCTGTGGCCAAAACCTTCTGGACCGCGATGTGACCTCTAAATCCGACCCTTTCTGTGTCTTATTTATGGAAGTCGATGACAAATGGACAGAGGTAAGACCCCCAAATCTTGTGTCAAGTGTTGTGTTAAATAAACGAACAAAACACCCGCTAGGTAGACATCCTCCCGAAGCTGTGCATAGGCAGAGTCTTTATCTGTAGTTAGCAGAGATTTTCTGCAAGCCTCTGATCTCGTTTGCTGCTCACCACTTTAATAAGGCACTCGAGCTCTGGCTTTCATCCAGAGCAGTAGTTCTCAACCTTCCTAATGCCGTGACCCCTTAATCCAGTCCCTCATGTTGTGATGACCCCCAGCTATAACATTGTTTTTGTTACTACATCATAACAGTCATTTTACTACTGTTATAAATCATAATGTAAATATCAGATATGCAAGATGTATTTTCATTCACTGGACCAAACTGGGCACAAATACCCAATGCACCCACATGTAAATGCTAGTGGGGTTGATGGAGAACTGATTTTGTAATTTGGGAGTTGTGGTTGCTGGGATTTATAGTTCACCTATAATCAAAGAGCATTCTGAACTCTGCTTAGCCGGTATTGCACCACCTGACATCCGCCGGGAAGTAGCAGCCAATAGTGAAAGGACCAAGGCAGAGATATCTCCAGGTCATCCCTTGTTTGGATGTCAGCCAGCACACCGACTTAAATCAAGACACAGTTTTCTAAGATCTACAGAGACACTCGCTGGAACACTTCAGCAAGTGAGAGTCCAAAAGTGGCAGGCTCAAACCCAGAACCTCAACCAATGGGTGATACCAGATGAGAGACTCCCCCCTGGGCACACAGAAAACAGGGTGATTTGGAAGGCGCTGAACAGACTGCGCTCTGGCACCACGAGATGCAGAACCAACCTCAAGAAATGGGGCCACAAAGTGGAATCCACGACATGCGAGTGCGGAGAAGAACAAACCACTGACCACCTGCTGCAATGCAACCTGAGCCCTGCCACGTGCACAATGGAGGACTTTCTTGCGGCAACACCAGAGGCACTCCAAGTGGCCAGATACTGGTCAAAGGACATCTCACCACGCTAAAACAGTGGATGTGGCTCTTAATGAGACATGCCGCATTATCACAGAGTGATTGGGATATGTATGCATGTAAACTACTTTGTTCTGTTCAGACCGCCATGTAACTTCAGTCAAAATCTTCAATGTTTCAGAGTAAGAGTTGTTGCAACTTAGGAGAAACTGGGTATATTTGGGGATTCAAAACCTCATCAATTATGTCATATAGACATTAATTATTAGATGTTCGTTCTTGGTAGCTGTGTGGTTGAAGTGGGCCACGCTCTCGACATGGAAAGGAACCCACTCTTCACAGGTTTAATGTATTCAGAGCGAAGACACGCTGTCCTGCCATGCAGCTGGGATCAGAGATTTCCAAGCTGTCGGGCTTCCTTCCTCCGTGAATCTCACATTTTTATTTATTTATTTATTTTGCCCAGAAGGGAGAATCGTCTCTGGTTTCCTAATGCAGAATCCATCATTGCCTGTAATCATATTAAAAAGGATGAAGAGCAGGTGGAAATGGTTGTAGCACTGCCCAGAAAAGGAAGACTCCATCCCTTGTGGACTCCATCAGTAGCCATTTGCTATACTTGAGTTTTGGAATTGTAGTTCACCTACATCCAGAGAGCATTGTGGACTCAAACAATGATAGATCTGGACCAAACTTGGCTGGGGGAGATCATCCGGAGTTTCGGGGTACGGTGTAATCTGTATGCGGATGATGTCCAACTCTGTCACTCCTTCCCACCTGCTACTAAGGAGGCTGTCGAGGTCCTGAACTGGTGCTTGGCCGCTGTGACGGTCTGGATGAGGGCGAACAAATTGAAACTGAATCCAGACAAGACAGAGGTACTCCTGGTCAGTCGTAAGGCCGAACAGGGCATAGGGTTACAGCTTGTGTTGGATGGGGTCGCACTCCCCCTGAAGACGCAGGTTCGCAGCTTGGGTGTGACCCTGGACTCGTCGCTGAGCCTGGAACCCCAGGTTTCGGCAGTGACCAGGGGAGCATTTGCACAGCTAAAGCTTGTGCGCCAGCTGCGCCCGTACCTTGGGAAGTCTGACTTGGCCATGATAGTCCACACTCTGGTTACATCCCGTTTAGACTACTGCAACGCTCTCTACGTGGGGTTGCCTTTGAAGACAGCTCGTAAGCTCCAACTAGTCCAACGCTCGGCAGCCATGATTCTAACAGGAGCGGAGCGCAGGGAGCATACAACCCCCCTGTTGCGCCAACTCCACTGGCTACCGATCTGCTACCGGGCTGAATTCAAAGTGCTGGCGTTGGCCTTTAAAGCCCTAAACGGTTCCGGCCCAAGCTACCTATCTGATCGCATCTCTGCCTATGAACCCACCAGGACTTTGAGATCTTCCGGGGAGGCCCTGCTCTCGATCCCACCTGCTTCTCAAGCACGTCTGGCGGGGACGAGAGATAGGGCCTTCTTGGTGGTGGCTCCTCGGCTGTGGAACGCCCTTCCTACGGACATTAGACTAGCACCATCTCTAATGATATTTCGCAAAAAGGTGAAGACCTGGATGCTTGTGCAGGCGTTTGAGTAATTTAGTGCAATCTGGTAATGGAACATAGGAATGGAACAATGGACGACGAACCTGGACTACGCTTGGATGATGAGAAGATTGGGTACAGTTGTTTTTTGTAATAATTGTGCATTGTAATTGCTTATTGGTAATTTATGGATAATGTGTTAAGTCAATTGTTATATGTTGTATGGAACCACTGCTGTTTCTACTGTTTTTACTGTTTGTGAACCGCTGTGAGTCGCCTTCGGGCTTGAGATACAGCGGTATAGAAGCAAAGTAAATACATAAATAAATAAATACTGTAACATTGAATTCTGCTGTCTCTTGTTGCTCTGAACTGCTATGAGTCGCCTTCGGGCTGAGAACAGCGGTATATAAGTAAGGTAAATAAAATAAATGAATACTCAATATCATAAACTGCTCCCTTGAGCAAGGAGTTTTTCCAGAGGGTTTAAAAGAGGCGGTGGTCTCTCCTTTGCTGAAGAAACCAGATTTAGATCCCTCGGTCCCCTCCAGTTACTGCCTAGTTTCGAATCTCTCATTCCTGGGCAAGGTGATGGAGAGGGCAGCAGCGGAGCAGTTGTAACAATTCCTAGACAACACAGCCGAACTAGATCCCTTCCAGTCCGGCTTCCGTGCGGGGCATGGGACAGAGACTGTGCTGGTCTCCATCACGGATCACCTTTGATGCCAGCTTGACCAGGGCGGGTCGGCGCTGCTTGTGTTATTGGATCTCACAGAAGCATTTGACACAGTCGACCACAATCTTTTGACCCGCCGCCTTGCTGTCGCTGGAGTCAGGGGGAGAGCTTTAAACTGGCTGTGCTCCTTCCTTCACAACCGTGGACAGCGAGTGGAGAGGGGAGGCCTGGTCTGTTTTAAGGAAATCCAAAGGCATTTAATCTGAGGCAGCCCCGGCGTCCTGTTGGGAAAACAGAATTTATGTCCTGTCTACAGTCTTATGCACAGGCCCAGCGTGCGACAGCACACCCCCTCATGACCCCCCCCCCAGGGGTCCCGACCCCCAGGTTGAGAAACACTGCCCTAGAGACCCACTGGATGGTTTTGGGCAAATTATTTTATTTATTTATTTATTTATTTATTTATTTATAACTTTATTTGTACCCCGCTAGCATCTCCCGAAGGATTCGATGCGGCTTACAATAGGCCAAAGCCCAACACAATACAACAATACAGTACCTAGCAAATAAAAACAGTTAAGCAGAAAAACAATAACAATGACAATACGACAAGACATTATTAAAAACTGAGTCAGTCGAAGTAGGGGTACAAGGTTAAAAGTGCTGATGTGTCGGAGGAGTGTGGGATTATGATATAAGTGCGGTGTGCAGTGTGCGGTGATTTTGGTACTAAAGTGCTTCTAGGATTTGGTACTGGGAGAATTCCTAATCTGAAAAGGCACATTGGAACAGCCAGGTTTTCAAATTCTTTCTGAAGACTGCCAGTGTAGGGGCTTGTCTGAGATCTTTCGGGAGGGCGTTCCAGAGGCGGGGGGCCACCACGGAGAAGGCCCTGTCTCGCGTCCCCACCAAGCGCGCTTGAGACGCGGGCGGGATCACAAGCAGGGCATAGAATCATAGAATCATAGAATCAAAGAGTTGGAAGAGACCTCATGGGCCATCCAGTCCAACCCCCTGCCAAGAAGCAGGAATATTGCATTCAAATCACCCCTGACAAATGGCCATCCAGCCTCTGCTTAAAAGCTTCCAAAGAAGGAGCCTCCACCACACTCCGGGGCAGAGAGTTCCACTGCTGAACGGCTCTCACAGTCAGGAAGTTCTTCCTAATGTTCAGATGGAATCTCCTCTCTTGTAGTTTGAAGCCATTGTTCCGCGTCCTAGTCTCCAAGGAAGCAGAGAACAAGCTTGCTCCCTCCTCCCTGTGGCTTCCTCTCACATATTTATACATGGCTATCATATCTCCTCTCAGCCTTCTCTTCTTCAGGCTAAACATGCCCAGTTCCCTAAGCCGCTCCTCATAGGGCTTGTTCTCCAGACCCTTGATCATTTTAGTCGCCCTCCTCTGGACACATTCCAGCTTGTCAATATCTCTCTTGAATTGTGGTGCCCAGATGACCGGAGTGAGCGTGTGGGTTCGTAGACAGAGATGCGGTCACGCAGGTAGGGTGGTCCCAAACCGTTCAGGGCTTTGTAGGTAAGCACCTGCACCTTAAATTGGGCTCGGAAAATAAACGGCAGCCAGTGGAGCTCCTTAAAAAGGAGGGTTGACCTCTCTCTGTAATGGGCCCCAGTTAATATCCTGCCTGCTGCCCGTTGGACCAATTGGAATTTCCGAGCCGTTTTCAAGGGCAGCCCCACGTAGAGCGCATTGCAGTAATCCAGTCTAGAGGTGACTAAGGCATGGACCAACCCGGCCAGATCAGCCTTAGCGAGGTATGGACGTAGCTGGCGCACAAGTCTCAGTTGTGCAAAAGCCCTCCCGGTCACCGCCGACGCCTGAGCCTCAAGCGTGAGCGATGAATCCAAGAGGACTCCCAAGCTACGGACCTGTGGCTTCAGGGGGAGTGTAACCCCGTCCAGCACAGGTTGCCACCCTATACCCCGATCTGGTTTACGATCGACCACGAGGACCTCTAAATTTGGCAAATCCCCTCCGAACAAAGCTTGCCAATAAATTTGGGTTGTCTTGTGGTTGCCATAATCCGGAAACAACTTGAAGGCATTCAACGCTCACCAAAGAGAGCCTTTTTCCAAATCAGAAGATTCAATTTCCCTCTGCTTCCTTGCTGCCTTCTGTTAAAGTCTTCGATCCCAAGGTGTGAGCGTTTGGAAAGGTTACCCATCCTGGAGTTGAAAATCAGTGGCTTCTTGTCATTGACGCCTTTGCTATTTTTAGGCTGTTGCTTCACCAAACTCCGTGGCTGAGGATGAAAGGGAGAAGGAGCCTTGAATGGACCGTCTGTGCGAAGCAGCTGGGATTTTGAAGGGTGTGTTTTGTGAAAATGTTTGTAGTAGAAACTGGTTGGAGTTGGTTCGGTGTGTACAGTTGTGTCTCCAGAAGAAGGAGGAAAAGTATTGCGAGTTGGTACTGACATCAAGGAAACAATGCTGGCTTTTGTTGTTTTGCATGCGCTTGAGTCACTTGGTGCCACATTTGGATAATGTTTGGCAATGATGATGGAACCCCGAAGCCATGGCTTCAAATGACAGGAAAGGAGATTCCACCTGAACATTAGGAAGAATATTACTATTTCTGACCATAAGAAGAGCTGTTCAACAGAGGAACTCTCTGCCTCGAAGTCTGGTGAAGGCTGCTTTGGAGGCTTTGAAACATAGCCTGGATGAGCATCTGTCGGGAGGGTTTTAATTGTGCTTTTCCTGCCTGGCAGAAGGGGGTTGGACTGGATGGCCCTTGGGGTCTCTTCCAACTCTAGCATTCTATGATTCTATAATAAGCTATGAGTTCTGAAGCAATGCTTAGTAGTGAATTTCCACATATTTATCCACATTTGTGTAATTAAATAGATTTGGTTGATTCTTGCTGCTGTCTATAGATTGTAGTCAGCATACTTTAATGGGAATTATTATTATTACTGTATTATTACTCTATTATTACTGTGTTGTTATAATTATTTTTGTTATTATTATTATTGTTATTATTATTATTATTCCCTTGTAAGTTGCCCCGAGTCCCCTTGGGGAGATGGTTGGTGGGGTATACAAATAAAGTTATTATTATTATTATTATTATTATTATTATTATTATTATTTGAACACAGATGGAGTTTAAGGGAAACAGACCTTGACATTTGGGAGTTGTAGTTGCTGGGATTTATGGTTCACCTACAATCAAAGAGTATTCTGAACTCCACCAACGATGGAATTGAACCAGACTTGGCACACAGAATGCCCACGACCAACAGAAAATACTGGAAGGGTTTGGTGGGCCTTGTCCTTGAGTTTGGGAGTTGTAGTTCACCTACATCCAGAGAGCACTGTGGACTCAAACAATGATGGATCTGGACCAAACTCTACACGAATACTCAAGATGCCCAAATGTGAACACTGGTGGAGTTTGGGGAAAACAGATTCTTGAACATTTGGGAGTTGTAGTTGCTGGGATTTATAGTTCACCTACAATCAAAGAGCATTCTGAACTCCACCAATGATGAAATTCAACCAAACATGGCATACAGGACTTCCATGACCAACAGAAAATACTTAAGGCCATCCAGTCCAACTCTCTTCACCAGGGCAAGAAAATGTAATCAGAGCCCACCTGACAGAGAGCCATCCAGTCATAAATATAGATAGATAGATATTATTCTCATGCACATACACAGAGATATAGTATCATAGATTTGAAAGGGACCCTTAAAGAAGGACAACGATATGTTGCATGTTCCAGAGTAGGCAAACCAGACACTCTCCACATCAACACTGACAAAGAAACAGCAAGAAATACTGTTTGCTCACAAGCAGAAAAGAATTACATATATTAACCAACACTTTATCTTTCAGATCACCAGACTGGGCCACAGCAACGTCTGGCAGGGGACAGCAAGTCTATATATATATATATAAATGCTCTGTGCATAATGAGTTCCTTAAAAACAAAAGAACCAATGAACGAAATCACACCAAATTTGGCAACAAAACGTCTCACTACACAAGGAGTGACCATCACTCAAAAAAATAATGATTTTGTCATTTGGGAGTTGTAGTTGCTGGGATTTATAGTTCATCTACAATCAAAGAGCATTCGGAACTCCACCAACGATGGAAATGAACCAAACTTGGCACACAGTTCTCTCATGACGAACAGAAAATACTGGAAGGGTTTGGTGGGCATTGGCCTTGAGTTTTGGAATTGTAGTTCACCTACATCCAGAGAGCACTGTGAACTCAAACAATGATAGCTATGGACCAAACATGGTACTAATACTCAATATGCCCAAATGTGAACACTGGTGGAGTTTGGGGAAAATAGACCTTGACATTTGGGAGTTGTAGCTGCTGGGATTTATAGTTCACCTAAAATCAAAGAGCATTCTGAACCCCACAAATGATGGAACTGAACCAAACTTGGCACACGGTTCTCCCATGACCAACAGAAAATACTAGAAGGGTTTGGTGGGCATTGGCCTTGAGTTTGGGAGTTGTAGTTCACCTCCATCCAGAGACCACTGTGGACTCAAACAATGATGGATCTGGACCGAACTCTGCATGAATTGTCAATATGCGAAATGTGAACACTGGTGGAGTTTGGGGAAAATAGAATCTTGACATTTGGGAGTTGTAGTTGCTGGGATTTGTAGTTCACCTACAATCACAGAGCATTCAGAACCCCACCAACGATAGAATTGGGCCAAACCTCCCACACAGAACCCCCATGACCATCAGACTGGGCCACAGCAACATGTGGCAGGGGATGGCTAGTAAATAATATAAAGGTCACCTGGATCTGCGTGCATCATTCGAAAATACATCACACAGTCCGAGACGCTTGGAAAGTGTTCGACTTGCGAATGAAATAAGTGAAAGAGGGGAGGAAGCCAGGAAGGAGAGAAGGAATGAAAGAGAGAAAGAGGGAGGAAAGGAAGGAAAGAGACAAGGAAGGATCGAACCAAAGAGCAAAGGAAACGAGAAAAGAAACAGGTAGAGAAGGAAGGAAGAAGAAGGGAAAGAAAAAGAGGGAAGGAAGGAAAGAGGGAGGGAAGGAAGGAAGGAAGGAAGGAAGGAGAGAAAGAAAGAAAGAAGGAGAGAAAGAGGGAGGGAAGGTTGGCCACAGCAACGTGTGGCGGGTACAGCTAGTATCGAAGAAGAAGAAGAAGAAAAAGAAGGAGGAGGAGGAGGAGGAGGAGGAAAGAGAAAGAGAAAGATAGAGAAGGAAGGAGGGAGAGAAAGAGGGAGAGAAGAAGGTAATGAAGGAGGGAAGGTGAGAAAGAAGGAAAGAGAAAGATAGAGAATGAAGGAGGGAGAGAAAGAGGGAGAGAAGACGGGAATAGAAGGAAGGAGGGATAGAAACAGGGAAAGAAGAAGGGAATGAAGGAGGGAAGGAGAGAAAGAAGGAAAGAGAAAGATAGAGAAGGAATGAGGGAGAAAAGAAGGGAATGAAGGAGGGAAGGAGAGAAAGAAGGAAAGAGAAAGATAGAGAAGGAAGGAGGGAGAGAAAGAGGGAGAGAAGAAGGGAATGAAGGAGGGAAGGAGAGAAAGAAGGAAAGAGAAAGATAGAGAAGGAAGGAGGGAGAGCAAGAGGGAAGGAGAGAAGGAAGGAAAGAGAACGGTAGAGAAGGAGGGAAGGAGATAAGGAAAGTAAGAAGGGTAGAGAAGGAAGGAAGGAAGAGGGAGGGAAGGAGAGAAGGAAAGAAAGAAAGGTAGAGAAGGAAGGAAGGAGAGAAGGAGGGAGAGAATGAAATAAGTGAAAGAGGGAAGGAAGGAGAGAAGGAATGAAAGAGAGAAAGAGGGAGGAAAGGAAGGAAAGAGACAAGGAAGGATCGAACCAAAGAGCAAAGGAAGCGAGAAAAGAAATGGGTAGAGAAGGAAGGAAGAAGAAGGGAAAGAAAAAGAGGGAAGGAAGGAAAGAGGGAGGGAAGGAAGGAGAGAAAGAAAGAAGGAGAGAAAGAGGGAGGGAAGGTTGGCCACAGCAACGTGTGGCGGGTACAGCTAATAATAATAATAATAATAATAATAATAATAATAATAATAATGCAAAATTAAGCATAGGGAGTGTGTTGTGCCAGAATGCATGAACATCATTGTGTGGAGTGTGAAGCTCCAAGTAACAATCCGTTCTGAGTCCCAAGTGCTGCTCCTCTATAATTACGACTAATGCGGGGCTGATTATCTGATTGCGCTCCTCCCCAATCTGCGCATAGGGATCGTGTTGGAGGAGATCACATTATTCTACTCCATTTTCCCCTTCCTTCCCTGACAGCTGCTCTGTAGTTACTTACTGTTCCCTCTCCCGACCAACCTTCCTTGTATTTTTAGCATTTTTAGCAAAAGAATTAACATATTGTCGATGTTGTTGTGCATTTCCAAACATTTCTCTTGATTTATTTATTTCAGCAGAGCATCCTTGTTTCTCTTCCCTATCGACTTGCCCTTTCCTTTCCAATATCTCTTCCCTGGCACAATATGTAACTTTTCAATATTAAATGGGTGTGATGTTTCTGTTCGTTTGCATATAGGATCCAAAGCAATCGTGCATTGTCAGATTGACAGTGTTCGATTGATCTTTGGAACTCACTGCCACAGGATGCAATCAAGGCTACCAATTGGAAAGATAACACTATGTAACAAAATTTGCAACATTTTCTGTTCCTGATTTATAAGTGTTACTAGCCGTCCCCTGCCACGCGTTGCTGTGGCACAGTCTGTGTATATGTGTTTTGCGTGTGTATATATATGTGTGTTTATGTGTGTGTGTATATATATTTGTGTATATATGTGTGTTTGCATATATATGTGGGTGTATATATGTGTGTGTATATATTTATGTATTTCTGTCCCCTTCCACATAAACATATACATATGCATACACACACATATATATATGTTTATATGTGTGTATATATTTGTGTATATATTTGTGTATATATGTGTGTTTGCATATATATATGTAGGTGTATATGTGTGTGTGTATATATTTGTGTATTTCTGTCCCCTGCCACATAAACATATATACATATATATGTTAATGTGTGTGTATATATTTGTGTATATGTGTGTTTGCGTATATAGATATATGTGGGTGTATATATGTGTGTATATATATTTGTGTATTTCTGTCCCCTGCCACATAAACATAAACATATATATATATGTTTATGTTTATGTGTGTATATATATTTGTGTATATATGTGTGTTTTCATATATATATATGTGTGTGTGTGTGTGTGTGTGTGTGTGGGTGTATATATGTGTGTGTATATATTTGTGTATTTCTGTCCCCTGCCACATAAACATACACACACATATATATGTTTATGTGTGTGCATATATTTGTGTATATATGTGTGTTTGCATATATATGTGTGTGTGTGTGGGTGTATATATGTTTGTGTATATATTTGCGTATTTCTGTCCCCTGCCACATAAACATAAACATATATATATATATGTTTATGTTTATGTGTGTGTATATATTTGTGTATATGTGTGTTTGCGTATATAGATATATGTGGGTGTATATATGTGTGTGTGTATATTTGTGTATTTCTGTTCCCTGCCACATAAACATAAACATATATATGTTTATGTTTATGTGTGTGTATATATTTGTGTATATATCCATGTTTACGTATATAGATATATGTGGGTGTATATGTGTGTGTGTATATATTTGTGTATTTCTGTCCCCTGCCACATAAACATACATACACATATATATGTGTTTATGTATGTGCATATATTTGTGTATATATGTGTGTTTGCGTATATAGATATATGTGGGTGTATATATTTGTGTATTTCTGTCCCCTGACACACATTGCTGTGTCCCAGTCTGTGTATATGTGTTTTTTGTGTGTGTATATATATGTGTGTTTATGTGTGTGTATATATTTGTGTATATATGTGTGTTTGCATATGTGTTTCGTGTATGTATATATATGTGTGTTTATGTGTGTGTATATATTTGTGTATGTATGTGTATTTGTGCATATAGATATATGTTTATGTTTATGTGTGTGTATATATTTGTGTATATATGTGTGTTTGCATATATAGATATATGTGTGTGTATATATTTGTGTATTTCTGTCCCCTGCCACACGTTGCTGTGACCCAGTCTGTGTATATGTGTTTCGTGTATGTATATATATGTGTGTTTATGTGTGTGTATATATTTGTGTATGTATGTGTGTTTGTGCATATAGATATATGTGGGTGTTTATGTTTGTGTATATATATGTATGTGTGTATATGTGTACATGCATATTGTGTATATGTGTGTGCTTGTCTATATGCATATTTGTGTGAATATATATGTGTATATGTACATATGTATATTTGTGTGTGTGTATATATGTTGTGTGTATGTATATTTGTGTGTGTTTGTGCATATATATGTGTGTGTGTGTATGAATGTGTACATGTGTATGTGAGTGTATGTGTATAAGTATATATGGTGTATTTTTTGGGGTTTTAAGTCTGTTCCACTGGGGTTTTGTGTGTGTGTGTGTGTGTTTAGGGGTGATGGACACTTGTTGGACTGTTAGGGGTGTTGTGTCCAAATTTCAGGTCAATTCATCCAGTGGTTTTTGAGTTCTGCTAATCCCACAAATGAACGTTACATTTTTATTTATATAGACTAGCTGTCCCCTGCCACACGTTGCTGTGGCCCACATGGGAGTTCTGTGTGGGAGGTTTGGCCCAATTCTATCATTGGTGGGGTTCAGAATGCTCTGTGATTGTAGGTGAACTATAAATCCCAGCAACTACGACTCCCAAATGTCAAGATTCAATTTTCCCCAAACTCCACCAGTGTCCACATTTGGGCATCTTGAGTATCCGTGCCAAGTTTGGTCCAGATCCATCATTGTTTGAGTCCACAGTGCTCTCTGGATGTAGGTGAACTACAACTCCCAAACTCAAGGTCAATGCTCACCAAACCCTTCCAGTATTTTCTGTTGGTCATGGGAGAACTGTGTGCCACATTGGGTTGTTAGGTGTGTTGTGTCCAAATTTGGTGTCAATTCGTCCAGTGGTTTTTGAGTTCTGCTAATCCCACAAACGAACATTGCATTTTTATTTATATAGATTTTCTATTTAATTGTGCCATAATTACTTTGAAAGTAGTTATTATACTCCAGAAACTTTGTTTTTTGTGGCTGCCACAAACTAGATTGAATGGGTCGAGACTCAATTGCAGTTTCGCAAGTCACTGCTGACAATAATAATAATAATAATAATAATAATAATGTAATAATAATAATAATAATAATAATAATACATCACACAGTCCTAGACACTTGGGAAGTGTCCGACGTGTGATCCAATTCAACAGTCTGTAGAGTGTCTGCTGTGGACTCATCTTGTTGTGTTTCTAATAATAATAATAATAATAATAATAATAATAATAATAATAATAAGCTGTAAGAATGCATAAAGATATCGCTAAGGTCCTTAAGCTTGCAATGATCTGAATTGGCAAGCTTGATTCGAGTGCAACGCACTTCTTAGCTGGGAGGTTTGGCTTCTCGAGGAACGCATTCCAACGCCTTCTTTTTCCACTCCAAAGCAAGCCTTGACTTGAAATCCGCTGGCTGAATTACACACAACCAAGTTGTGTATGTGCTCAAGAGTCAAAAGGGTTTGAACGTAGCAATGGCCCCATATGCTATTCATTGCAAAATGTGGCATTGCTCGTGATGTACAGCTTTTAGATTAATGTGAGCACAAATGGGTGAAGAGGGAGGGAAAGCACAATGTGTGCGCAACAAGCAACACTAGTCTCAACATGGGTTTTTTTCGTGTGAAGGCTTTGATGGCCAGAATCACTGGCTTGCTATGAATTTTCCAGGTTGAATGGACACATTCCAGCAGCATTATCTCCTGACGTTTCTCCTGCCTCTGTGGCTGGTATCCTTGCCTGTTCGAAGCAAGTGTGAATGTTGTGATGAGCAAGCTTGAATAGCATTGAGTCGCCATGAAGCTGCAAAGTCAATCAGTGAGGGTATCTGCATAGAGGTAGTAAAGCAAGTAGAGTGTGTATATGTATGTATGTATGTATGTATATATGTATGTATGTGTGGGTGGGTGGGTGTGTATATATATATGTGTGTGTGTGTGTGTGTGTGTGTGTGTGTGTGTAATAATGTCCAGGGTGGGAAAAAGAACCCATGTCTGTTTGAAGTGTGACTATTGCAGTTAGCAAGCTTGAATAGCATTGAGTCGCCATGAAGCTGCAAAGTCAATCAGTGAAGGTATCTGCATAGACGTAGTAAAGCAAGTAAAGTGTGTATATGTGTGTCTATGTAATAATGTCCAGGGTGGGAAAAAGAACCCTTGTCTGTTTGAATGTTGCAATGAGCAAGCTTGAATAGCATTGAGTCGCCATGAAGGTTTCAAAGTCAATCAGTGATGGTATCTGCATAGAAGTAGTGAAGCAAGTGGAGTGTGTATATATCTGTGTAATAATGTCCAGGGTGGGAAAAAGAACCCATGTCTGTTTGAAGTAAGTGTGAATGTTGCAGTTAGCAAGCTTGAATAGCATTGAGTCGCCATGAAGCTGCAAAGTCAATCAGTGAGGGTATCTGCATAGAGGTAGTAAAGCAAGTAGTGTGTGTGTGTATCTGTGTAATAATGTCCAGGGTGGGAAAAAGAACCCATGTCTGTTTGAAGCAAGTGTGAATGTTGCAATGAGCAAACTTGAACAGCATTGAGTCACCATGAAGGTTTCAAAGTCAATCAGTGAGGGTATCTGCATAGAGGTAGTAAAGCAAGGAGTGTGTGTGTGTATCTGTGTAATAATGTCCAGGGTGGGAAAAAGAACCCATGTCTGTTTGAAGCAAGTGTGAATGTTGCAATGAGCAAACTTGAACAGCATTGAGTCACCATGAAGGTTTCAAAGTCAATCAGTGAGGGTATCTGCATAGAGGTAGTAAAGCAAGGAGTGTGTGTGTGTATCTGTGTAATAATGTCCAGGGTGGGAAAAAGAACCCATGTCTGTTTGAAGCAAGTGTGAATGTTGCAATGAGCAAACTTGAACAGCATTGAGTCACCATGAAGGTTTCAAAGTCAATCAGTGAGGGTATCTGCATAGAGGTAGTAAAGCAAGGAGTGTGTGTGTGTATCTGTGTAATAATGTCCAGGGTGGGAAAAAGAACCCATGTCTGTTTGAAGTAAGTGTGAATGTTGCAGTTAGCAAGCTTGAATAGCATTGAGTAGCCATGAAGGTTTCAAAGTCAATCAGTGATGGTATCTGCATAGAAGTAGTGAAGCAAGTAGAGTGTGTATATATCTGTGTAATAATGTCCAGGGTGGGAAAAAGAACCCATGTCTGTTTGAAGTAAGTGTGAATGTTGCAGTTAGCAAGCTTGAATAGCATTGAGTAGACATGAAGGTTTCAAAGTCAATCAGTGATGGTATCTGCATAGAAGTAGTGAAGCAAGTAGAGTGTGTATATATCTGTGTAATAATGTCCAGGGTGGGAAAAAGAACCCATGTCTGTTTGAAGTAAGTGTGAATGTTGCAGTTAGCAAGCTTGAATAGCATTGAGTAGACATGAAGGTTTCAAAGTCAATCACTGAGGGTATCTACATAGAAGTAGTGAAGCAAGTAGAGTGTGTATATGTGTGTATATATCTGTGTAATAATGTCCAGGGTGGGAAAAAGAACCCATGTCTGTTTGAAGTAAGTGTGAATGTTGCAGTTAGCAAGCTTGAATAGCATTGAGTAGCCATGAAGGTTTCAAAGTCAATCAGTGATGGTATCTGCATAGAAGTAGTGAAGCAAGTGGAGTGTGTATATATCTGTGTAATAATGTCCAGGGTGGGAAAAAGAACCCATGTCTGTTTGAAGTAAGTGTGAATGTTGCAGTTAGCAAGCTTGAATAGCATTGAGTAGACATGAAGGTTTCAAAGTCAATCACTGAGGGTATCTACATAGAAGTAGTGAAGCAAGTAGAGTGTGTATATGTGTGTATATATCTGTGTAATAATGTCCAGGGTGGGGAAAGAACCTATGTCTGTTTGAAGCAAGTGTGAATGTTGCAATGAGCAAGCTTGAATAGCATTGAGTCGCCATGAAGCTGCAAAGTCAATCAGTGAGGGTATCTGCATAGAGGTAGCCTGGCTGTTGTTGCCTGGATGTTAACAACCTTGTTATATGCCTGCGAGATGTGGACTGTCTATAGACGTCACATGCAACTCCTGGAACGATTCCATCAGCGCTGCCTCCGGAAAATCCTGCAGATCTCTTGGGAAGACAAACAGACAAATGTCAGCATGCTGAAAGAAGCCAAGACCACCAGCATTGAAGCGATGGTCCTCTGCTATCAACTCCGCTGGACTGGCCACATTTTCCGGATGCCCGACCACCGTCTCCCAAAGCAGTTGCTCTACTCCGAACTCAAGAACGGAAAACGGAATGTTGGAGGACAGGAAAAGAGATTCAAAGTTGGGGTCAAAACCAACTTCAAAAACTCTGGCATAGACACAGAGAACTGGGAAGCCCTGGCCCTTGAGTGCTCCAGCTGGAGGTCAGCTGTGACCAGCAGTGCTGCAGAATTTGAAGAGGCACAAATGGAGGGTGGAAGAGAGAAACGTGCCAAGCAGAAGGTGCATCAAGCCAACCCTGACCAGGACCGCCTTCCACCTGGAAACCGATGCCCTCACTGCGGGAGAAGATGCAGATCAAGAATAGGGCTCCACAGTCACCTACGGGATACTACACTTGGAGGACCATCATCCTCGGACTATGAGGAATCGCCTAAGTAAGTACCCTCACTGATTGACGTTGCAGCTTCATGGCTACCCAGTTGCTAATTGCACCATTCACACTTGCTTCAAACAAAAAAGGGTTCTTTTTTCCCACCATGGACATTGTTCCGCAGGTATATACACACTCCACTTGCCTCATTTCTAACAGTCTTCTGAAGATGCCATTAGATACAGATGCAGGCAAAACATCAGGAGAGAATGCTGCTGGAACATGGCCATACAGCCTGAAAAACTCACAGCAACCCATGGGGATGTATGGCAACGTTTTTTGGGAAGCGGTGGCATTTTGCAGCCTCTTTGTGACCTGGGGCTCCATATTTATGTACCGAGGCCTCCCTCGCTCTGAAAAGCAGCTCTGTTTGGGCAGCCAACATCAAATTGCCGCAACGTAGTCCCTCACATTCCAGGAAAACCAGAT
This sequence comes from Anolis sagrei, assembly GCF_037176765.1. Lineage (NCBI taxonomy): Eukaryota > Metazoa > Chordata > Lepidosauria > Squamata > Anolidae > Anolis > Anolis sagrei. Next base: position 5,909,611 of record NC_090028.1, on the reverse strand, counting down.
TATGGAGAAAGCACAACTTGTGAAATGCAAACTTAACCCCCCCCCCCCCCCCAGATGTTGACTCCAGCACAAATGTCTTTCTATATCTCTCGGTTTGGCTCCCAAGTGCAAACAGGATCGTGGCAGTCAAGAAGAACGCTCCGAAAGAGAGCCGTTGGCCAAATCTTCCCCTCGGATGACCCTAACCACCTTTTGGACAGGAGTCATTTCTTCCTAGTACTGGCATGATCTGAATGTCAGATTTCTGAGTCCTGTTTACACTGTACGGTTAATAGCGTTATTATAGATTGGGCATCCCTTATATAGAATTTGGAAATCCCAAAAAGAGGTGGTCCCCAAGTTGCAAACAAGATCGATAATATAGGTTTGTTTGTAAGTTGAATTTATTTGTAAGTCAGAACTTTGTAAAGTGTAACTCTAGCTGTACACACACACACACAGCTTTGAATTGCATAAGGAAAGTCAACACCCCTAGCCATAGCCAATCTGTTTTGTTTCCTTTCTTTTCCTCAGCTCTGGGCCTAGAAAAGGTGTTGTCATTCAATAATTATAAGTTAGGTCATGAAGGGTCTGTGTGCCATGTTTGGTCCAAATCCATCAAGCCATGGAGGAGCCTTTGTGGAACCAACATATCAACATCCCAACATAATAATTTGTCAGATAGATAGATGGATAGATGGACGGATAGATAGAGAGATAGATAGATGCATATATAGATGGATGGATATATGAATGGATGGATGGCTGGCTGGCTGGCTGGATAGATAAATGTATGATAGATAGATAGATAGATAGATAGATAGATAGATAGATAGATAGAATAGATAGATAGATAGATAGATAGATAGATAGATAGATAGATAGATAGATAGGTAGGTTATATAGATGGATGGATGGATAGATATATGGATAGATAGATAAACGTATGATAGATAGATAGATGGATGGATGCATAGATGTATGGATATACAGATGGCTGGCTGGCTGGCTAGATCGATCGATCGATCGATAGATAGATAGATAGATAGATAGATAGATAGATAGATAGATGACGGATGGATGGATAAATGTATGATAGATGGATCGATAGATAGATAGAGAGATAGAGAGATAGATGATAGATGGATGCATGGATAGATGGATAGATGGTTATATGGATAGATGGTTATATGGATGGATGGATGGATGGATGGATGGATGGATATATGGATAGATAGATGATAGATAGATAGATAGATAGATAGATAGATAGATAGATAGATAGATAGATAGATGATAGATGGATGGATGAATAGATGTATGGATATATAGATGGCTGGATGGATGGATAGATAGATAAATGTATGATAGATGGATGGATGGATAGAATATGGATAGATATATGGATGGATGGATAAATGTATGATTGATAGATAGATGGATGGATGGATGGATAGATGTATGGATATATAGATGGCTAGATAGATAGATAGGTGATAGATGATAGATGAATCGATAGATAGATAGATAGATAGATAGATAGATAGATAGATGGATGGATGGATGGATGGATGGATGGATAGATGGATAGATGGATAGATGGATAGATGGATAGATGGATAGATGGATAGATGGATAGATGGATAGATGGATAGATGGATAGATGGATAGATGGATAAATGGGTGGCTATATAAGTGGATGGATGGATGAATGGATAGATAGATCTATGGATGGGTGGATGGATGGATAAATGTATCTATGATAGATAGATAGATAGATAGATAGATAGATAGATAGATAGATAGATAGATGTATCAATAGATAGATGGGTATATGGGTGTATGGATCTATGAATGGATGGATAGATTGATGTATGATGGATGGATGCATGGATATGTAGATAGATGGATGGATAGATAGGTAAATGTATGAATATATGGATGGATAGTAACTTTGAATCCTATGTTAAGTGACAGGTGGGATTTAAAATAAATAATTCAATAGAAATCCTTTTCTCCCTTATCCCAGTTTTCAGTCTTGACTTTTCAGTTTTCCCTTCATTTTCTTTGCTTCAGCTGTGCCTTATATGATGCTTTGAAGGCCACCCTTGGCCTCAGGATTCTGTCTGAAGAAGCTTGAAAAGTTTTTTTTTACGTCTTCAGATTCTCTCCCTTTGAGTTCCACGAAGAGAGCAAAGCCAATTGCACGAAAGTGCAACTTCTCTGTCTCTTTGTTCTTGCCAAAAGTTTCTTACTGAATGGATGCCAGTGAGACAGATGGAAGAGAAAGTTACATCGCAAAAAAGAAAGACAGATCCGGGTAGCAAGCGATTTCTGCTAAATGCTACCGTGTCGACGTTTGCAAGATGTGGGAGGTGTAAAGGGGTTTGGCTCCTGCCTTTGAATGGGTTCGATTTAGAAATGAGCATGCAGAAGAGACGGAGGAAAAGGAAACATCTTTTCTTTTTCTCTTTCAAGCCCAGGAAACCAATTTTGCATTGAACGAATTTGCAATATTGATGTTTTGAGCTGCCGACTCACAAACCTGGAAACCATTTTCTTGTTTTTATGTATTTTTAATTGGTTTGAATAGCTTTAATGTGGTTGGTTTTGCGATAGTTCTAGGTTTAGTTCTGTTTTCATGTTTGTAGTCTTTAGGTTTTTTAAGTTGTATGCCTTTTGCCACTGTTTACCACTTTAAGACTTTGAGGTTTTGTCCTCGTTTCCCTTTCATTTCGCTTTATGGTATCTAATAGGCTTGGGCGATCCAGTTCGTTAATTTCGTTATTCGTTATTGATTCGTATTTAAATTAGCTTACGATCCAATATCGAGCCATGCAGGAATAGTGTGAGGAGTAATTAAGAATCGAAACAACTTTTTCCAATTTTCGTAATTATTTCGTAATTATTTCATAATTATTTTCGTATGTCTGGTGCAAGTTTTACAATCTCGCATTTACCCCACTTCCGGTCCCTTTGCTCTGCTGCTTCCCTCCTCTTTCCTCAGGCTTCTTCTTGCCTCACTCTGGGCTGCACTGGGCTACCTTCCTTCCTTCCTTCCTTCCTTCCTTCCTTCCTTCCTTCCTTCCTTCCAGCTGGCAAATCCCACATTCCCCCCTCCCTCCTCTTTTTCCTGGCATCCTTCTTGCCCAAAATTTCTCATTACTTTATTTTTCATACCCTCACTCTATGCCACAGCAATGCGTTGCCAGGTACAGCTAGTATATAATATAATATAATATAATATAATATAATATAATATAATATAATATAATATAATATACAATTGGGAAGTCTGACTTGGCCACGGTGGTACACGCTCTGGTCACATCCCGCCTTGACTACTGCAATGCTCTCTACGTGGGGCTGCCCTTGAAGACGGCCCTGAAGCTCCAGCTAGTCCAGCGCGCGGAGGCCATGTTACTAACAGGAGCAGGACGCAGGGAGCACACAACGCCCTTGTTGTTCCAGCTCCACTGGCTGCCGATCTGCTACTGGGCCCAATTCAAGGTGCTGGTGTTGGCCTACAAAGCCCTAAACGGTTCCGGCCCAAAATAACTATCTGACCGCATCTCGGCCTATGAGCCCACGAGGACCTTGAGATCGTCTAGGGAGGCCCTTCTCTCGATCCGCCTGCCTCACAGGCACGCCTGGCGGGGACGAGGGACAGGGCCTTCTCGGTGGTGACCCCCCGGCTGTGGAACACCCTCCCTGTAGACATCAGACAGGCGCCCTCCCTTATGACATTCCGCAAGGGACTAAAGACGTGGTTGTTTGAGAAGGCGTTTGACTAAGTGCTACAACAATTGGCAATGATGATTGGAACGGAATATGGATAACGAGATTGGATTGTGATTCTATGATGAGACGTCGCGAATGATTTAGTGTAATTGTATTATTGATAGTGATGTTGTTATTGTTGTTTGTGATATTGCCTTTATTGTAATTTGTTTTTATATGTTGTACACCGCCGTGAGTCGCCCTAGGGCTGAGAACGGCGGTCTACAAATGCAGTAAATAGATAAATAAATAAAATAAATATATTTTATATTATATTATATTATTATAATACTATTATATTATGGTATTGTATATTATATTATATTATTATATTATATTATATATTATATTACTATATTATTATTATATTATATTTTAATTGTATATTATAATATAATATATATAATATATTATAATATAATATATAATAATAATATAATATATATAATATAATATAAACAATATAATATAATAATATTATTATAATATTTATTTATTTATTTATTTCTTATACTTGTATACCGCCGTTTCTCAGCCTGACCGGCGACTCAACGCGGTTTACAACAAGATAAAATCCACAACAATATACAATGTAAAACCACAAAGGCATAAAATACAATATTAATGTAACAATAAACAACACCATACATCTCATAACTAAAATCATAATCCAGTTCGTCGTCCGATTTTCCAATTCCTGTAATCATCACATTGGTTGCACTGTTTAACCGAATGCTCGTTCAAACATCCAGGTTTTTAATCTTCTACGAAACACCAACAGCGAGGGGGCTGATCTTACCTCCATGGGGAGGGCGTTCCACAGCCGGGGGGCCACCACAGAAAAGGCCCTAATATAATATAATATAGTTGTTGTTTGTTTTATCACACCAACAGTCAACAACAGAGAGAGAGGGAAGCTTCAGAAGTTCCCCCTGTCCCATTTGGAGGTTTTTTTTAGCATATTGCACAACCGCGTTCGTCATTAATGAATCAATTCGTAATTTACGAAATTTTGGAAATTTCGAAATTTTGAAATTTCGAAATCTTAAATTTCGGAAGTCCTCAGAATTTCGAAACGCTAGCGCACCCTAGAAACAAAACGAGTTTAGAACCAATTTTTTTCTTGATCGCCCAAGCCTAGTATCTAAATATATAGTAACACCACTATATAAATTCTGTTCCTTGCATTGTTGAAGGGTTTCAGGGCCGGAATCACTGAGTTATTGTGAGTTTTCTGGGCTGTATGGCCATGTTCCAGAAACATTCTCTCCTGATGTTTCGCCTTCATCTATGGCAGGCATTCTCTTCGTGCTTTGAAAGTGTTATTTCCTGTTTGAAAGTAGTTGCTCTATTCCAGACACTTTGTTTTTGTGGCTGCTACAAATTAGGTTGAATCAGTTGAGACTCAGTGAGATATTCACTGAAAAGCAATAGCAAAATGTTGGTATAACAGGGGTTCTCAACCTTCCTAATGCCGCGACCCCTTAATACAGTTCCTCATGTTATGGTGACCCCCAACCATAAAATTAGTTTTGTTGCTACTTCATAACTGTAATTTTGCTGCTGTTATGATAAGTAATGTAAATATCTAGTATGTATCTAGAATGTATTTTCATTCACTGGACCAAACTGGGCACAAATACTTGATACGCCCAAAATTGGATACTGGTGAGATTGGGTGTGTGTGTGATTTTGTCCTGTGGGAGTTGTAGTTGCTGGGATTTATAGTTCACCTACACTCAGTGCATTCTGAACTCCACCAATGATGGAAATGAACCAAACTTGGTGTTGCATCCCAGTTCAAAAAACGAGACCATAAGATTAAATCCACCACTCTGGACTGTAGGAAAAGCAATCCTTGTTTATTGATGAAAAATTGGTTACAAAAGAAAGGTAAATGCAGAGTCAAAAAGCCACAGAAAAACACAGTAGTCAATAGGATCTCTGAACTTGAGCAAAACTTCAAAAGCCACAAAACAATAACCAGGAGTCTGTTAGCCTTTTACTAACAATGAACTTGGAAACTAGAAGCCTCTGGGATTACTGGCCATGGAACACAGGAATTCTGCCAAGGCACAGCCACAGTCCCGAACGTTGCTTGACCTAAAGAAGCACCCGGCAGGAACCCTTTTAAACCAAAGAAGCTATTCTTAGAAACGCCCTTTGACTTTTCTGTCTGGGCCTCTTTCTGCTGTAAGCGCTGTGACCTTCGTAGAAACTGGGAAACATTACTATCTCTGACTATCTGTTCTCTTTGGTCCTCATTAGAAACCCCAGGTGGAGAGATATCATGGCTAACTTCCAAAACATTCTCTTCCAGCTGTTGGGTTTCGTTTTCATCCCTACTGACCTCTGCATCAACAACAGATTCCACACTGTCAGAGTCAGGGAGAGCTTGCTCAGTTGGAAAAACTATCAGAGAATCCTGTTCACACAGATCAGGATCAGGCTGAACCCCAACACTTGGCACACAGAACTCCCATGACCAACGGAAAATACTGGAAGGGTTTGGTGGGCTTTGACCTTGAGTTTTGGAGTTGCAGTTCACCTACATCCAGAGAGCACTGTGGACTCAAACAACGATGGATCTGGACCAGACTTGACACAATACAATATGCTCAAATGTGAGCACTGGTGGAGTTTGGGCAAAGCAGACCTTGACATTTGGGAGTTGTAGTTACTGGGATTTATAGTTCACCTGGGATTTATAGTTTACTGGGATTTATAGTTCACAATCCCAGAGCACTACCAACAATGGAATTGAACCAAACTTGGCAGACAGATTGGAAGGGTTAGTGGGCATTGACCTTGAGTTTGGGAGTTGTAGTTCTTCTACATCCAGAGAGCACTGTAGATTCAAACAATGATGGATCTGGACCAAATTTGACACGAATACTCAACATGCCCAAATGGGAACACTGGTGGAGTTTGGGGGAAATAGACCTTGACATTTGGGAATTGTAGTTGCTGGGATTTATTATTTGCCTACAATCAAAGAGCATTCTGAACCCCACCAACAATTGAATTGGGACGAACATCCCACACAGAACCTCCATGATCAACAGAAAATACTATGTTTTCTGATGGTCTTTGGGGACCCCTCTGACACCCCCTCATGACCCCTCCAGGGGTCCCGACCCCCAGGTTGAGAAACACTACAATAACAACATTTTGCAGTTTAATCAACTTTTCCTATGGTTTCTTTTTTATAGAACCAATTAGGAAATAATATTTATATTATTTGTAGTGTAACAACAACAACACAGTCCTAGACACTTGGGAAGTGTCTGATGTGTTATCCAATAAAACAGCCTACAAAGTGATCTTGTTTGCTGTGGACTCATCTTGTTATGTTTCAAATAACAACAACAACAATATCCTACTGCTCTTTATCCATCCTCTTCCCATCTAATTGATTGGGATTTCAACTCTTAGCATCCCACTGACACAAATACACAAAACAAGGAAATTGGGGAGAAAAGTTCCATCTAACTCCCCGAAATGCAAGCAAGAGAAGTGTTGAATGCACTCTTAGAAGGGCTTTCCAGAGTCCTAAACTTATTTGGGGGATAGATTTCAGCACTTCGGAGAGATCCTTTACAGTGTGAATCGAGTGGATTCTTTGTCCCATTGAAGCCCCAGTTTCCAGACTTTGCTAGGAAAAAATTCACTAAGAGAAGTCAGCCAAAGGTCAGCTGAATTAATGTGTGTAGAAACTTGGAAAGAGATGGTAATGGAAATATTTAGTGAGTCAACCCCTGTCTGAGTTGGCATTTCTCATCCGGGAAGATGTATAATTTGAGGGCCTCCAAGAACAGAACTCAGCAAACCTGGAGTTTAACTGCACCGTTTGCTAGTTGCAACTCCCTGGATTTGTTGCACCGGAAAAGTGAACAACTTACCCCTCCAGATTGTGTTGGACTGCACTTCCCAGCTGCCCTAGCCACTGGGGGAATGCTGGGAGTTGCAGTACATAAGATATGGAGAGCTGCATGATTTGCACCTATTGCTGTTCTACACTCTATAGACAAACTTGTGTCCTCCAGGTGTTTTGGACTTCAACTTCCACAATTCCTAACAGCCGGTAGGACACAAGTTTGTCTATATCTGCTGTAAACAGCAATGTTGTTGTTCATTCGTTTAGTCGTCTCCGACTCTTTGTGACCTCATGGACCAGCCCACGCCAGAGCTCCCTGTCGGCTGTTACCACCCTCAGCTCCCTCAAGGTCAGTCCAGTCACTTCAAGGATGCCATCCATCCATCTTGCCCTTGGTCGGCCCCTCTTCCTTTTGCCTTCCACTTTCCCCAGCATCATTGTCTTCTTTAGGCTTTGCTGTCTCCTCATGATGTGGCCAAAGGACTTCAACTTTGTCTCTAGTATCTTTCCCTCCAGTGAGCAGTCGGGCTTTATTTCCTGGAGGATGGACTGGTTGGATCTTCTCACGGTCCAAGGCACTCTCAGAACTTTCCTCCAACACCACAGCTCAAAAGCGCCTCTCTTCCTTCGCTCAGCCTTCCCGAAGGTCCAGCTCTCACATCCGTAGGTTACTACAGGGAATACCATGGCTTTGACTAGGCAATGGATCTTCGTTGCCAATGTGATGTCTCTACTCTTCACTATTTTATCGAGATTGGACATTGCTCTCCTCCCAAGAAGTGAACGTCTCCTGATTTCCTGGCCACAGTCTGCATCTGCAGTAATCTTTGCGCCTAGAAATACAAACCCTGTCACGGCCTCCACGTTTTCTCCCTCTATTTTCCAGTTGTCAATCATTCTTGTTTCCATCATCTTGGTTTTTTTGACGTTTAGCTGCAACCCGGCTTTTGCGCTTTCTTCTTTCACCTTGATTAGAAGGCTCCTCAGCTCCTCCTCGCTTTCGGCCATCAGAGTGGTGTCATCTGCATATCTGAGGTTGTTAATGTAAACAGCAATAGTTAATTGTAATTTTTTGCCCCCCTGGCACTGCACCACTTTGAGTCCCATAAATTCGCCAAAAATTGCAAGTAGGAGTCCGATGTGGAACCCGTGGCCTCTTGTCTTCTTCCTTAAATTGTGATAAAAGATGCATAGGTTAGGTTCTTGTGGGTTTTTTTGGGCTATAGGGCCATGTTCTAGAGGCATTTCTCCTGACGTTTCGCCTGCATCTATGGCAAGCATCCTCAGAGGTAGTGAGGTCTGTTGGAAATAGGACAATGGGTTTATATATCTGTGGAATGGCTGGGGTGGGGCAAAGAGCTCTCTGCTGGAGCTAGGTGTGAATGTTTCAACTGACCACCTTCATTAGCATTTGAAGGCCTGCCTGAGCCTGGAAAAATCTTTTGTTGAGAGGTGTTAAGATGTGCCTGGTTGTTTCCTCTCTGCTGTTTTGCTGTTGTAATTTTGGAGTTTTTTAATACTGGTAGCCAGATTTTGTTCATTTTCATGGTCTCCTCCTTTCTGTTGAAATTGTCCACATGCTTGTGGATTTCAATGGCTTCTCTGTGTAGTCTGACATGGTGGTTGTTGGTGTGGTCCAGCATTTCTGTGTTCTCAAATAATATGCTGTGTCCAGGCTGGTTCATCAGGTGCTCTGCTATGGCTGACTTCTCTGGTTGAAGGAGTCTGCAGTGCCTTTCATGTTCCTTGATTCGTGTCTGGGCAAGGCTGCGTTTGGTGGTCCCTATGTCCACAGCTGCATGGTATACGGTAGACTCTTGCAGAGGTGAGAGGATCCCTCTTGTCCTTTGCTGAATGTAGCATTTGTTGGATTTTCTTGGTGGGTCTGTAGATTGTTTGTATGTTGTGTTTCCTCATCAGCTTCCCTATGCGGTCAGTGGTTCCCTTGATGTATGGCAGGAACACTTTTCCTCTGGGTGGATCTTCATCTTTACTCTCGTGGCTTGTTCTTGGTCTTGCAGCTTTTCTGATGTCTGAGAATCTGGCTACCAGTATTAAAAAACTCCAAAATTACAACAGCAAAACAGCAGAGAGGAAACAACCAGGCACATCTTAACACCTCTCAACAAAAGATTTTTCCAGGCTCAGGCAGGCCTTCAAATGCTAATGAAGGTGATCAGTTGAAACATTCACACCTAGTTCCAGCAGGGAAGAGCTCTTTGCCCCACTCCAGCCATTCCACAGATATATAAACCCTTTTTCCTAGTTCCAACAGACCTCACTACCTCTGAGGATGCTTGCCATAGATGCAGGTGAAACGTCAAGGGAAATGCCTCTAGAACATGGCCCTATAGCCCGAAAAAACCCACAAGAACCTAGTGATTCCAGCCATGAAAGCCTTTGACAATACGATGCATAGGTTCTCAACGACATCACTTGCTCAGCTGCTTTCCCTCTTTTTTGCAGGTCGACCGGACGGAAACAGCGGTGAACAACCTCAACCCGGCTTTCTCCAAGAAGTTCATTGTTGAGTATCGCTTCGAGGAGGTCCAGAAGCTGAAATTTGCCTTGTTCGACCAGGACAAGTCCAGCATGCAGCTCTACGAGCATGACTTTCTGGGAGAGTTTTCCTGCACTTTGGGTTCGGTAGGTTTTCCTGGAGATGCATTTCTGTGTTCTCCAATAATACACCGTGTCCAGGTTGGTTCATCTTGTGCTCTGCTATGGCTGACTTCTCTGGTTGAAGGAGTCTGCAGTGCCTTTCATGTTCCTCGATTTGTGTTTGGGTGATGCTGCGTTTGGTGGTTTGGAAGTCAGCCATAGCAGAGCACCTGATGAACCAGCCTGGACACAGCATACTATTTGAGAACACAGAAATGCTGGACCACACCAACAACCACCATGTCAGACTACACAGAGAAGCCATTGAAATCCACAAGCATGTGGACAATTTCAACAGAAAGAAAGAGACCATGAAAATGAACAAAATCTGGCTACCAGTATTAAAAAAACTCTAAAATTACAACAGCAAAACTGTAGAGAGGAAACAACCAGGCACATCTTAACACCTCTCAACAAAAGATTCCCCCAGGCTCAGCCAGGCCTTCAAATGCTAATGAAGGTGGTCAGTTGAAACATTCACACCTAGCTCCAGCAGAGAAGAGCTCTTTGCCCCACTCCAGCCATTCCACAGATATATAAACCCTTTGTCCTATTTCCAACAGACCTCACTACCTCTGAGGATGCTTGCCATAGATGCAGGCGAAACGTCAGGGGAAATGCCTCTAGAACATGGCCCTATAGCCCGAAAAAACCCACAAGAACCTAGTGATTCCAGCCATGAAAGCCTTCGACAATACTTTGGAGATTCAGGTTACTAAACAAAACAGGACCCTTCTGAATCTTTAATAAATAAATTGTGGGCCATCTGAATCTCTGAAATGAATTACTAGCCAGGTTTCAGCCACTTTGCACACCTCTAATATATAGCACTTTGGATAATAATACTTTCCTGCATTCTTTTTTCCTCCTTCTATTCTTCCCTTTCCATTTAGATTGTTTCAAGCAAGAAGATCACCAGAACCCTCCTTTTGGGGAATGGGAAACCCGCTGGAAAGGGGATGATCACGGTATGGATGCATTTTTTTTTGGTAGATCTAGGTCTCAAAATCTGCTTTTGACAATGAAATATAATATTGCATTTGCTGGCATCATTTTCAGACATGGTGCCCTCTAGATGCTTTGGAATATAATGCCCAAAGCTGGCACATTTGGCCTTGACTTAAATCAGGGCTTGGGGTAAATATATATGCAGTCCATAGAGCTCACTTTTCTGGCCTTTCACTTCTCAAAAGTCAGTATTTTATGGAGTACTAGCTGTACCTGCCACATGTTGCTGTGGCCAACCTTCCCTCCCTCTTTCTCTTCTTTCTTTCCCTCCTTCCTTCCTTCCTTCCTTCCATATTTGCTCCCTTCCCTTCCTTTCTCTCCTTCCTTCCTTCCTTTCTCTCCTTCCTTCCTTCCTTCCCTTTCTTTCTTTCTTTCTTTCTTTCTTTCTCTCCTTCCTTCCTTCCTTCCTTCCTTCCTTCCTTCCTTCCTTCCTTCTCTTCTTCTTCCCTTCCTCCCCCCAACTTTTCTTTCCCTTCCTCTTTCTCCCCTTTTTTCCTTCCCTACCTATTCTTGGACTGCAGCTTCCAGCAGTTCTTCTGATTGATCTATCTATCTATCTATCTACCTAACTATATCTATCTATCTATCTATCTATCTATCTATCTATCTATCTATCTATCTGGGGGATTGCTGGGAGTTGCAGTCCATGAATAGGAAATTGGAAATCTGCAGGGATTGGGGTGCTCTCAAAGAAATCCAAGGAGAAGAAAGCTTGCATCTTGGAAGTAATGCATTTGAATCAACATCCTCTCCTAAAGGGCCTGGTCTAGGAGATGCTGGGAGCTGTAGTCTGGAAGAGAGTGTGGATATGCTATTCTGTGTTTTGTTTGCCGCGGGGAGTCATTTTTGCACATGCTCTGTAGCATTTTTTTGTTTTTTAAGTCTCTTCCATTGTGTTTTTCAGTGTTTTTATGAGTGATGGTCACTCGTTGGCCTGAGAGGTGTCTTGTGTCCAAATTTGGTGTCAATTCATCCTGTTATATATTAGAAAGCGTCGGTTTCTAATATATGTAATTCCTTTATGCTTGTGAGTAAACAGTATTCCTTGCTGTTTCTTTGTCAGTGTTGATGTGGGGATTGTCTGGTTTGCCTCCTTTGGAACATGCAACATTTAATTGTCTTTCTTTAGGGATCCCTTTCAAATCTATGATACTATATCTCTCTGTGTGAATCATATCTATCAATCTATATCTATGGCTGGATGGCTCTTTGTCAGGAGGGCTTTGATTACGTTTTCTTGTCCTGGTGAAGGGAGTTGGACTGGATGGCGTTAAGCATTTTTTTTTTGTCCTGGAGGTTCTGTGTGGGAAGTTTGGCCCAATTCTCTTGTTGGTGTGGTTCAGAATGCTCTTTGGCTGTAGGTGAACTATAAATCCCAGTAACTACAACTCCCAAATGTCAAGGTATATTTCTCCCAAACTCCACCAGTGTTCACATTTGGGCATATGGAGTATCCGTGCCAAGTTTGGTCCAGATTCATCATTGTTTGAGTCCACAGTGCTCTCTGGATGGAGGTAAACTACAACTCCCAAACTCAAGGTCAATGCCCACCAAACCCTTACAGAATTTTCTGTTGGTCATGGAAGAACTGTGTGCCAAGTTTGGTCCAATTCTAGCGTTGGTGGTGTTCAGAGTGCTCTTTGACTGTAGGTGAACTATACATCCCAGCAACTATGACTCCCAAATGACAAAATCAATTTTTTTGATTGAAGGACATACATTGGGTTGTTAGATGTATTGTGTCCAAATTTGGTGTCAATTTCCCCAGTGGTTTTTGAGTTCTGTTAAGCCCACAAACGAACATTACATTTTTATTTATATAGATTTTAAGAATTTAGTGCCAAAACCAATAGAGAGTAAAGGTATAAATAAGCTAATCAAGGTGGCCAGTTGCAACATTCACACTTGCCTCCAACAGACAAGAGTTCTTTCTCCCACCCTGGGCATTATTCCACAGATATTTAAACTTCACTTGCCTAATTTCCAACAGACCTCACGACCTCTGAGGATGCCTGCCATAGATGTGGGCAAAACGTCAGGAGAGAATGCTTCTGGAGCATAGCCATACAGCCTGGAAAACTCACCGGCTGTAAGTTAAAAACAAGGCATTCGCTGCCCTGAGGCTTGTGCGGTTTACGAAAAGCACAACTCGAAAAGTCCAAAGGGATGCGGAAGGGAAAGGAAAATCATATTTGTTCCAGTATTAAAGCAATTATGTAATTGCAAGATGTGTTTTGGTGCAAATTCCTGCAGGCTCTGTCAATAACGTCACGAGATAGACGAGAGCAAACAAGCCAATTTCTGAGATAGGATCATAATCGTTGCTTTTGTGGCGTGAAGGACCGAGCTTCCGACTTAGCAACAGGTCTCTTAGCAACACCTTTCCTTCCTCATCCCAAGCCCTGTCTTTTTCTCCGTTGTCGGCGTATTTGGAGAGTTTGCAAAGGAAACAAGAGTGATTTGCAGCCTGCAGGAAAATGCCTTCCCTCCCAGCCTTTCCTTTTGGTCCCTGTCTCTCTGAATTATCATTTTCAGCAAAGAGAGACAACTTGTTCTGCACTTGACAATCAAATGGGGAAATGCATACAGGTTGAGCATCGGATTTGGCTCATTGTGGAAACAAGGACTGGTGATAAAGTTTCATTAGGGACACCTTTTCCCTGGATAATAACTCTTCCAGGAATGGATTTCCCTTCCAAGGGGTAGATTCCTCTCACTTCCTGTTGTTTCACCCTCGTTTGTAACTATGAGTCGTTTGTAAGTCGGGGATGGACTGTACAATAGTTTTAATCAGGTCGGAATCCCATTGGAGCATTGCAGCATTGCACCCAAATACCTGGGAGTCACTCTGGACCGTGCTCTGACCTACAAGAAGCACTGCCTGAACATCAAGCAAAAAGTGGGTGCTAGAAACAATATCATACGAAAGCTGACTAACACAACCTGGGGATCACAACCAGACACAGTGAAGACATCTGCCCTTGCGCTGTGCTACTCTGCTGCTGAGTACGCATGCCCAGTGTGGAACACATCTCACCACGCTAAAACAGTGGATGTGGCTCTGAATGAGACATGCCGCATTATCACGGGGTGTCTGCGCCCTACACCACTGGAGAAATTATAGTTTAGCCGGTATCGCACCACCTGACATCCGCCGGGAAGGAGCAGCCAATAGTGAAAGGACCAAGGCAGAGACATCTCCAGCTCATCCCCTGTTTGGGTATCATCCAGCACATCAACGACTTAAATCAAGAAATAGTTTTCTTAGATCTACAGCAGTGGTTCTCAACCTGGGGTCCCAGAAGTTTTTGGCCTACAACTCCCAGAAATCCCAGCCAGTTTACCAGCTGTTAGGATTTCTGGGAGTTGAAGTCTAAAAACATCTGGGGACCCCAGGTTGAGAACCACTGATCTACAGAGACATTCGCTGGAATGCCTCAGCAAGCGAGAGTCCAAAAGTGGCAGGCTCAAACCCAGAACCTCAATCAATGGCTGATACCAAATGAGAGACTCCCCCCTGGGCACACAGAGGACTGGGCGACTTGGCAGGCGCTGAACAGACTGCGCTCTGGCACCACGAGATGCAGAGCCAACCTTCAGAAATGGGGCTACAAAGTGGAATCCCCGACATGCGAGTGTGGAGAAGAGCAAACCACTGACCACCTGCTGCAATGCACCCTGAGCCCTGTCACATGCACAATGGAGGACCTTCTTGCAGCAACACCAGAGGCACTCCAAGTGGCCAGAGACTGGTCAAAGGACATTTAATCAACTACCAAACTCACACATTTTGTATTTTCTCTGTTTGTTTGCTTTGTTCTGTTAGAAATATAATATAATTGACTGGCTGCCCTGACACGAGAAATAAAATCATGTTGTGCATGGAACCAAGTTAGAATCATAGACTCATAGCGTTGGAAGAGACCTCCTGGGCCATCCAGTCCAACCCCATTCTGCCAAGAAGCAGGAAAATCACATTCAAAGCACCCCTGACAGATGGCCATCCAGCCTCTGTTTAAAAGCCTCCAAAGAAGGAGCCTCCACCACACTCCAGGGCAGAGAGTTCCACTGCTGAACGGCTCTCATAGTCAGGAAGTTCTTCCTAAAAGTTGGCGTAAACTAAGCCACTCATTTCAGCCATTTTGGGATTCTGGATCAGGGATGTTCATCCTGTACTGAGGATCCATGTTGTTAATGACTGGTCCAAATCCATCAAGCCATGGAAGAGCCTTTGTGGTACAAGCGAACCAACATATCAACATACCAACATAATACTGGCAGATAGATTAATAGAAAGATGGATGGATGGATGGATGGATGGATCGATCGATCGATCGATTGATGTATGCATAAGTAGATGGATAGATAAATGGACAGACGGACAGATAAATGGCTGGCTGGCTGGCTGGCTAGATGGATGGATGGAGAGATAGATAGATAGATAGATAGATAGATAGATAGATAGATAGATAGATAGATAGAAAGATGGATGCATAAGTAGATGGATGGATAAATGGACAGACGGACAGATAAATGGCTGGCTGGCTGGCTGGCTGGCTAGATGGATGGATGGATAGACAGACAGACAGACAGACAGACAGACAGATAGATAGATGGATGCATAAGTAGATGGATGGATAAATGGACAGACGGACAGATAAATGGCTGGCTGGCTGGCTAGATAGATGGATGGATGGATGGATGGATGGATGGAGAGATAGATACTAAAGAGCTGGATGGATGGATTGATGTATGGATAGATTATTATTATTATTGTTATTATTAAGCATGGGCTGGATGGCCATTTGTCAGGAAGACATTGATTATTCTTTTGCTACCTGGCAGAAGGGGTTGGACTGAATGATTGTATGATGATGATGATGATGATGATGATGCATGGGCTAGATGGCCCTCTGTTGGGAAGGCTTTGGATTGTGCTTTCGTTGCCTGGCAGAAGGGGGTTGGACTGGATGATGATAAGGAGGAGGAGGATGGTGATGATGCATGGGCTGGATGGCCATCTGTCGGGAGGACTTTGATTGTACTTTTGCTCCATGGGAGAAATGGGTTGAACTGGGTCATTCTATGATGATGATGATGATGATGATGATGATGATGATGTATGGGTTGGGTGGCCATCTTTCAGGAGAGCTTTGATTGTGCTTTTGCTACCTGGCAGAAGGGGGTTGGACTAGATGATGATGATGATGATGATGATGATGCATGGGCTGGTTGGCCATCTTTCAGGAGGGCTTTGATTGTGCTTTTACTGCCTGGCAGAAGGGATTTGGACTGGATGATGATGAGGAGGAGGAGGAGGAAGAGGAGGAGGATGCGTGAACTGGATGGCTATCTGTCGGGAGGACTTTGATTGTACTTTTGCTGCATGGGAGAAATGGGTTGAACTGGGTGATTCAATGATGATGATGATTATGATGATGCATGAGCTAGATGGCCCTCTGTCAGGAGGGTTTTGATTGTGCTTTTGCTGCCTGGCAGAAGGGGGTTGGATTGAATGATTCTATGATTTGATGATTATATGATGATTATCTGTCGGGAAGGCTGTGATTGTGCTTTTGCTTCATGACAAAAAGGAGTTGGACTGGATGATTAGATGATGATGATGATGATGATGATGATGATGATGATGATGATTGGGCTGGGTGGCCATCTTTCAGGAGGGCTTTGATTGTGCTTTTGCTGCCTGGCAGAAGGGGGTTGGACTAGATGATTCGATGATGATGATGATGATGATGATGATGATGAATGGGCTGGGTGGCCATCTGTCGAGTGGGCTTTGATTGTGCTTTTGCTGCATGGCAGAAGGGGGTTGGACTGGATGATTCTACGATGATGATGATGATGATGCATGGGCTGGATGCTCATGTGTTGGGAGGGATTTGATTGTGCTTTTGTTGCATAGCAGAAGGAGTTTGGACTGTATGATTCTGTGATTTGATGATTATATGATGATTATCTGTCGGGAGGGCTTTGGTTGTGCTTTTGCTTCATGACAAAAGGGAGTTGGGCTGGATGATTAGATGATGATGATGATGATGATGATGATGATGATGATGATGATGATGCATGGGCTGAATGGCCATCTGTCTGGAGGACTTCGATTGTGTTTTTCTTGCATGGCAGAAGGGGGTTGGACTGGATGATTTTATGATGATAAATACAATGATGTAGGGGCTGAATGGCCATC